>NC_061084.1:966753-1136766 GCF_021917145.1 Hypomesus transpacificus
GCCTCCCTCTTTTTTAATCTTCCTTTCTTTTTTTTGGTCTCTTTCTCTGCGTCTATCTTTTTCTCACGATTCATGTAACGTATCTAATCGTTCACAGCTCTTACACAATTTACATCAGCCAATCAACGTGATACTCTGACAATGATAGAATCTAACAATCAATTTCCGTCCGATGTGCTAAGTTAATATCCAAGTCGTGACGCAATTTTACGTATTGGATGTTTGATCATCCCTCAGCTGGTTCCTGTGATCAAGGTGAGCTCTATCCTGAGATTGTCATGGTAACATATTCAGACTTAGAAGCAGGATGTGACTCAGGCTCTGTACCTTGTTAGCTAGAGAAAAGTGATGAAATTAGCATAATCAAGACTCTCTCAGCAACACTGACAGTACCAGAACAGCTGCACCCGTGACACCTTTGGGGACACGTCCCCTCAAGAGCCTTCTGTGATCAATGGAGTAGTTGGGTTTCAATGCAAAGCAGTCCCTTATAGGCTAAGATCAATGCCATGTCTCACAAGTACCCCTATTAATTACACAGAGCCTCTCATTTCAGCCCCAGTCAAAGCTTCAAACAGAAGATAGATTTGCCCTGGCTCATTTTGACCACTCATGTACCATGTTGCATTCACCCAAACTCTGTTCTGTTGCGACCATTCTAGAGCTTAGTTTTCACTGAAGGAGTTTCAGAGAAAATAACACAAACATGTTTTGATGCAGCATCACATGTACTAGGATGTACTGTTAACAGGGGCTCTCTCTTTACATGTGCCCCACGCGAGGCCAACATCGTTTTGCATAATAGATCAACCAGACGCAAAGCTTTTAATAGTGTAACTTGATCCAGAAACAGCAGTTGGAAATTATAAACAGCCATGTAGATGAAACACATTTCGATTAAAATATACTATGTCAATATGCACTCTCACAAGGCACTTAATTTCAATACATATTTTGAAATGTATCCAGCTATACATTGTGGGTCTAGAATTTTTCATAGAAGGTTATGAAACATATTTAGTCAACTACTGGCATTAGAGCACCTTGTCTTACCATTGGCTGAGGAGTGGCTATTTCAGTTTGGCATGTAGTCAGTCGGAGAAGTGTGTGTGTGAGTTTGAGAGTGTGTGTGTTTGTGTGTATTTGGAGTGAGGGGACATGGTTTCGAGTGACCTTGCACAACTTATTTAGAATGACCTTATACAACCATATACATCTCATTTTCATGGCATAAGATGGCATGATACAACTCAATATTTGGCATTCATACAAGATTCACCCAAAATATAAAAGGGCATTTTTAGGAACAACCGATGACGCTTCTTTGTTCGGTTTGTTAGTGAATACTGACCTCTGTGGGCAGTTTCAAACACTAAATGTTCAGGTACCAGTTCGTGGAGGGCAGGGTAGATGGCGCTACCTCTCGAATCCCTCATTTCTGTCTACGGAACTCAGTGGAACTCTTTGGTTCATTTCTGGATATCTTTCAGCATCTCTTTTAACAGTAGCAGCCTACCTGCTAGCAGCTAGGTAACTAGCTAGCTAGTTTTGTAGCTCAAAAGCCTTTCAAAGACATGAGCCGCAAAAGAAACCATAGTTTCATTGAGACAAGCCTGTCACCCGACCCTCAGAACGCCTATATGGATACTCCGGGGCCAGCCGTTCGAGCCGACGATGATTTCTTGGATTTCGAGCCCGACGAGGAGTTGCTTTGCTCGGTTAGCGACATCACCGAGCACCTCGGCAGAAACATCACCGTTGTGCTTGAGACGGCGTTGTCCGAGATCCGAAAAATGGTCACCGTCAGGATAAGAGTCCTGAAAATGGAACTCCGAGAGAAGACGGACGAAATAGAAATTCTAAAAGCGAGGTTGGAGACGGTTCAAAGGGACGGTAGGGACCCATTCCCTGGTTCCATGACCGGCGAGCCTTCATCAATATTCCGAAAATCTGACTTTAATTCAGGCAGTAAACACAATAGCGGCGACCCCAAGAAAGCCAAACCTGCCATTCCTGGCGTAAAGAAAGAAAACATCAACGCAATCTGTGACTATTTGATGAAAGACAAGAATTCGAGGGGTGGTGCTGAAGTGGATAGCGATCCGAGCAATCCCCCCTCAGGCAGCGACACTCGCCATGACTCGGAGGCACACACTCTCAACCTGTGGTCGGAGAGCGGACTGCCTGTTCCGGGGCCCGGGCCTGGAGATGGGGAATCGGACTCAGCTACCGATGACATATTCGGCATGTTACCGTCCAGTAGCAAACGGATCTACGACTATGAATGGATGGCCGGCGTGGATTACCCGTCAGACTTAAAAGGTAGAACTCTGCGTTTCACCTAGGGTATGTGTGCGCACGTGCGTGTGCCCACCGCAGTCACATCATTGTGTTATCCGACCCTTTCCACAGGTTTGAGGGAACCAAAGTGTGAAAGTGCTACAACGGCAGACGAGGTGGAGGAGGAGACGGACGACTCCAAAGGAGAGGGGGACATGCCTGACCAGGACCATTCCCAGGGCTCCCTCTCCCACGACCAGACCCCAGCCTTCCCCCTGGACCCCCAGGGCTCCCCTGGAGGGGACAGCCCCATGGAGGACCCGGGGAATCGCCTCGAGCCAGGTAGGAGAGCAAGGACATCTTGACCACCCGCTCTCACCGGGCCATTTGATCACTGGTGCTTTAACCATGAACAATCCCGTCTCTGAGTTCTGGGTTTTGCAATGTTTCACTATGTTTCATGTATTCATTTAGATTTATGACTGTATATGATCTATCAAATGTCTATTTCTGTGTGTTTTAATAGCCACCTCTCATTCTGTCTTGGTCCTGTTTTCTCAGGTCAGCAGTTCCCCGCTCACACGTACCTGTGTCCTCTGTGTGGAACCTTCTGCCCCGACGCCTCGTTCCTGGAGGAACACCTCAAACTGATCCACACCGACGGCACCGCCCCCCAGCCCCTGCAGTCCGCCCCCGGCCCGGCCCCCAGCCTCGGGGAGGGCAGCAGTGACTCCAGGAGGGGGGGGGGGCGGGCACCAGGCCGGGGCCCCGAGTCGAGACGGGGCTCCCAGGGAGAAGAAGGTGGACGGGGGCTACCAGTGTGGGGACTGTGGGCGCCATTTCAACTACCTGGGGAACCTGCGACAGCACCAGCGCATCCACACCGGGGAGAAGCCCTTCATCTGCCCAGAGTGTGGGGAGCGGTTCCGGCACGCCGCCCGCCTCAAGAGCCACCGCCTGGGGCACAGCGGGGCCCAGAGCCCCTTCCCCTGCCCCCAGTGTGGCAAGGGCTTCCCGGTCCTCTCGGGGCTCAAGAGGCACCAGCGGGTGCACACGGGGGAGAGCCCGTACGCCTGCCCGCAGTGCGGCCGGCGCTTCAAGGAGCTGGGCAACCTCTACACCCACCAGAGGATCCACAGTGGGGCCACGCCCTACTGCTGCCAGCAGTGCGGACGCAGCTTCCGCCACCTGGGGACCTACAAGAGCCACCGCTGCACTCCCACACAGTGACACACACACACGGACACACACACGGACACGCACACGTGTACACACTCCCTGTCTCTCGGACGCGCATTACGAACTGAAAAACGGAAATACTAAACGTTACAATGAAGCGTCGGGGTTTGCAGCCTGCTCCGGGCCATCGCAGAGGTGTGAGGATGTACAAAGACCGCCCGCTACAAAAGGACTTTTTGGGGACTAAATGGTTGACTAAATGGAACGGGGTTAAAGTGCAAGCTGAGCTGTATGCAGGGCCTTCCTTATTCCCCCTACTTCAAACACGTCCTTCCCACATTGCAGTAGCCACTAACTGAACATGATTGGATAGGTGCAAGCAACAGCTGGTTGACTGATGTTGCCCCCATCCTAATCACTTTAGGGTCATTGATTTATATTAAAGATAGGGAAGGAGGCTTTTGAGTGGGCAAAGTTGCTTTCTTTATGGAAACTGACCTATTCAGCAATTGAAAACAACAGCAAGCAGGGATATATTTGGCTCAGTGGTTAGAGCATTTGACTGCAAGATCAAACAGGACGCAGGTCCAAACCCAAGGTGGCTTTGGATAAAAGCGTAAATAAATACATTACTAACGCCCTCCTGTGGATGTCCTTTGTTACTGCATGGTGCAAACTGCTATAGTGGCACTGCAGACTTCCTTGAAACATCATACCACTGTGCTGCAGAGCAGATGTGCTTGCATTTAGCATTTATAACTATTCTAATGTCATCTTGAACCGGCGACTATTTCTGATCTAATACCGTACACTTTTTTGTACATCTATTTGATGGTGACATCATGTTCGCAAATTGTGACCCTTTGTGTTCCTGGATATATAAATGTATCCAATCTCATATTCAGGCTGGTGTTGAGGGTCTGATTAACATTGAAAGTTAAAGAATACACTCTGATAGAAATGATAAATATGAAATATTGTGTATCTTTTTCATCAATTGTGTAGCTAAAAATTGTCCCCAGTACTGTAAATGACTGTTAAAAGAAGCACCATGATATTGGAAATGTGTATGGTAAACAAAGAATATACGACTGAAATGCTAATAATTGACAATCTGCATTCTAATAAATATTCATATACTCTATTGCTAGGTGTGTGTGTGTGTGTGTGTGCGCACATTTCCAAGGATTCTATTCCTTGGGCGAGAACAAGTGGATAGACAAGCAAAATGATGACTAAAATAAAGTGACAATTATATAGAACAAACATAAGACTTAGGTTTGAAAAAACCTTAGCCTATTGTAAAATTGACATGTTAACGGGTAAGACTAAGGAACCATAAAAGCACATTTCACCCCGCCAAATTCTACGAACACCAGGGTTTCAGATCCGACACTAGCACACTGAGTGTGTTTGCGTGAGTCTATGAGTGACTAGTAACGTGAACATGAACAGTTTCATAATATCGATCAAAATACAACTTTTACACACATGATGCCAGGAATACGATGTGCTGGCTAGGTGTAGCATGATCTTATCTAACACAATAGTGCTGGCTCTTTTTGTGTTGTAATCCAGAAAACACTGTACCTTTTTCTTTCCTTTTCAAAAACATTGAGAAAGAACATTTTGAGGAAGAAACAGAAGTGTTTAACTTGCAGTGGCCTCTTAAATTGAACCCCTTCTGTTCCTCACTCAAAATGTTCCTTCTCAACGTTTTTGGAAAGGAAATTAAAAGGTACAGTGTTCTCTGGATTATTTCCAGAGCTGTAATATCAAATGAATGGCCGTGTCCATAAAGCTGACATTTTGTCCAGATATAGTATCAAATGGGTGGCCTTCTCTAGACAGGGCCAGCGGTTGCCGGGGAGGGAGGGTTGCTGTTGAAACATAAAACATAACATAAATTGCTCTGGATAAGTGCGTCTGCTAAATTACTAACTGTAAATATATTCTCCGAAAATAAAGTTCTGGGAAAAAAAAGCAAATCAAACTGGGTTTTGAAATTGTTATTTAAATCAAATAGAACAATACATCTCTGATTACCATGGGTTGGACAAGGATTATTAATTACCGTACCTGGAATTCTGCACAAATCAAACCAAAGATAATTCAGTGTGTGTTTGTGTCATCGGTAGGGAGTTATCAAGCGATCTGTTTGTGCGCAACAACAGGTGTATCCCTATCTACACTCTTCTCTCAGAAATTAAACAGACAAAAAACATTCTCTCTTTTATTTCTGATCACGACTTTCACTCACAATGTCTGAAGGACACTTCAATTCAAAGAAAACTGTTTTGAAGGTGTGTCACAGTCGTGTGAGGTCGTTTCACAAATAGAATAGTATGCAGAGACTGGGAGGACATCCACCCACGTTCAGCCAACTCTGCCAGAAGAAAAAAAGAAGAAAAGACTGAAAAATGCATTTGGAGAAATGTGTTCGAAGCCGATCTATTCTCATGGTCCTTATCCCGCCAGCGTTGCCTCGTATTAAGGCTGAACAAAAATCCTGCAGGGTAATTGTCGCCTCAAGCATTGATTTCCGACCCTTACTTATTGTCTCAAATTGTCTCTGAAAAAGAGAGTGAGTGAGTGTGTGTGTCGTGTCATGTCTTGTGTATGTGCATGTCTGTGTGTGTGTCTTGTCCCTACCAGTGCTGTGCTCCACAGCCATAGATAGCACCATCACACTCTCCAAATGTCGGATGATTATCCAGCTAGAACATAGAGGACCAATTTGGGGAATTTTTGGAGTACTAACACATGCAATCTTAGGTTGTTTCGACCATTAGTGAACCCTACAGGTCCAAGTGCACACTTCTACCAGTTGAAATATCCATTCAAGATGTTTGAAGTAAAAGATGGCGGGATGTAAAAAGGAGGATGAGCAGTAGTGGTATATTTTAACCTGACTTGCCAGATGGTTTGTTACACATTTCCATCTGGGAAGTCGTCCCTGGAAACTGTTTGGGGAAAAAGGGCAGGCACTTTTAAAAGATGCTGGGCAGATGATTGGATGAGCCAACTGTATTCATATTTGAGGCCAAAACATATTGCTGTTATTACAATCCTTGGCACAGTGGCTTGGTAGGCTATTCTGCTTCTAAGAACACAATGCTAGTCAGATTATTTGTACAGAAAACACAAACACTGGGAAATTGGAAATAAAGAATGCAATACTGGCTTGACCTTTCTGTTTCTGTTTGTTTGGCCTCAGCTGTTCAGTGTGTGTGCTCTCTAAGGTCTTTCTGTCAGGTCTCCCTCACTCGGCCTGTAGGAGGCGCTGACCTTCTGTCGAACACTGCCTCTCTCTGCCTCTCTCTGTCTCTCTTTCTCCTTTGTCGTACCCTCTTTTGCTCCATATTTACTCCCACCATCTCTCCTCTCAGTCCCTCTTTGTCTCCCTCTGTCTACTGGTAAAAGTCTGTCTGGAAGTGTCAGACAGTGTCATTCACTGATGACCCCCTCACCATCATCAATCACATTATCCGTGTGCTGGTTCCTCCAAACACAAAAAGAGATAGACACACTTAGAGCACTTTCCGCTTTATGTTTCCTCTCACAGTGTCCCCAGCAAGAGCAAGAACACAATAAAGGTTTTTGGAGTGACTACTTACTGTACATTGCTATACTTTAATAAGAGATGCCACCTGGGCTCACCTTGGCTACCCTTCATGAGAACAAAGCAACAGCAAGTTGAATTGAAGGTCTAAAATATCATTTTCAGGCACAAAGACAGACCTCCAATGCCAGCATCTGTTTTTATAACGGCTAACCTTTTCACCGTATTCATGATCAAACACTCATCAAGAACTCAATTAGTCTCGCAAAGAGAACGTGCGTCTGCTTCAGGCTAGGTTTGACCTCTTGGAATAATAATAATAATAATAATGTGTTATGATTATGTTTTCACACAGAGAAGTCAATTTAGCTCTAACAAGTACATTCCCAAGTAGCTTGTTTCTTTCGACCACCCTTGTATTCCCCTCTGCGGCATTCAGACATTTCAGCCTCTCCCTGGCCTTTTCAGCCTCTCCCTGGCATTTGAAAGCCCTGCCCTCCCCTCGCCCTCCCTGATTCATCTTCAGGATCTATTTAACACCTTGACAGTTTCTGCCATCCCATTATCGTTTCCCACATGGCATCCTGTCTGCCTCCATCACAAAGGCTTGTGGGTCTGTTTCCATTGTTCCTCTCAAAGCGACATTTAGAGTGAAAGACCCTCCGTGTGGCCAACATCTTACCATCTGAATTATGCATACAGATGAAAGTTTGCCAGCGCCTAGGTTGGCGGCGGGGGTTCACTAGGAAAATGCCAACCTCTCTAATTAAAAGCCCAGGCTCACCTGACAGCGGGGCACATGCACGGTGCCAGATGGCTGCTGGGCATCGCGGCTGAGAAGGTAGAGGCAGAAGATGTCCGCCAGTGTTTGAACCAATTGAAGTACAGTAGACCCTCATAGCTGCACTTGGGTGCCAACATCTTTGAGCTGGTTAGTGCATCAGTGGAGTTAAGGTTTTGGTGGTTGTTTGAATTTCCTTTCTTTTGAGGATTTTTCACAAACCATAACCCCCCCCCCCCCCATTCAAATGTAGTTTTTGTTTTTAATAGTGATATATACAATACCTTGGAATCTGCTATGGAGATAAAGTGGTTGCGTTGTGTTGCTGTGCAACATTGGACACAATCCTCTCTCTCTCTGGAGGAGAGCCTAGAGTTTTTCTCTACCATTTTAAATAGATCTGTGATTGTAGACTATGAAGAGACAAAATCTGAGCACTAGTAAATACTGACCTTAGAATCTATAACCAGGGGTCCTTTTTACAGGAACCCCAAATCCGACCTTGGCTTCTGGGTATTGGAGTATTGCCTAAATGGGAGTACCTGGAACCAATAACGTATTTTAATGTGCATGTATGTTTGATGTGCACGACATTGCTGGAACGCAGCATATGCTAAATCAGGGGAGGAGCACAGGATCCAATCCACCGTACGGGTCAGAGAACATACTACTGAGGTCATGTGACAAGCTCCTCATCTTACATATTGAAATATCTCCTGTGTGTGCCTGTAGGATGTCCTATGCAGACACACATCAGCTTTGTTCATTGACTTTGGGGTCACTGCCCCACTGCAAATATAAACAGCATGGATGTTGCAAAGGGAGCCGTTTAAAGAAATGCAACCAAGTATAAAGAACGAAAAAGGGCATCAAGTGTGTTATTGAAAGGTAGGCTAGTATACTGGCGTTTGACCAGGATTCGAGTAGCATATCAATTTAAACATGTGACATTTAACAAACAGCTGCATCTCACTCTGTTCCATATTGTGCTGCTCAAGACCCTGACATCCAGAGAGATGTCAAACTACGTGTTCTCTACCCCTACCCCTTCACGTACTGAAAATGTGATGTGAGAACATGGAGAGCAGAGAGGTCACCTGAATGGGTAACAGGGAAAAGGAACACATCCCTGCTCTCATACTCCACTCACCTGCCACACATTCCTTTTTTCTACGGCAACGGTTGCTGTGGCAACAGCAGCATCACTTGTATGGGCTTGGTATAATTCTTTGTGAATCATATTTAACCTGTTTTCTTCTTATTCACCTCAGGATTCCAGATCAAGGTTTGAGGCGATGGGACCCGTCTATACTGACAGGCACACGTCTAAAAATGTCTATACACACAGCCCTGCAGTACAAACATCTGCTAAGTAACAGGGAACTACATTGTTCTTGGTTACACAACAGCTGCTAGTGCTACATATCACAAACCGAGACTTGGACACAAGCAACAAGCTCTTATTTTCACGATGGCTTGGTAGATTGCTTGCCAGCTTCCAACCATAAGCCTGTCGCTTCGTATTTCAGAGAACGGAGGGCGATCAAATAGTTAGATTGGGTTTCTGTTGGGGACATTGACCGAAACAAGCCTGGCTATATCAGAGCGGGATTGAAATGTTGAAATGTCGGAGGAAACGGAGATGTACTGCACAACCAGGAGCTCTTGGCCTCAGTTTATCTCTCTCCATGTCTGTTTGAATCAGACATGGACAAGGATAAGATCAGGCCGGTCGATACAGGCTGAATCCCTCTCCCTCTCCCTCTCCCTCTCCCTCTCCCTCTCCCCTCTCCCTCTCCCTCTCCCTCTCCCTCTCCCTCTCCCTCTCCCTCCCTCCCCCTCCCCCCTCCCCCTCCCCCTCCCCCTCCCCCTCCCCCTCCCCCCCCCCCTCCCCCTCTCACTCTCTCTCTCTCTCCCTCCCTCCCTCCCTCCCTCCTCTCTCTCTCTCTCTCTCTCTCTCTCTCTCTCTCTCTCTCTCTCTCTCTCTCTCTCTCTCTCTCTGGTTCTTTGTTGACAAAGAACCAGAGAACCTTGGTCACACAGCCGTCTGATGGATAACACACCCGCAGGCGTTTGATCGTTCCCATGCCTCCTGTTGGACTGCGTCAAAGTGACCAAGAGAGTTTAAGTCCTTCATGTCTTCAATATGCAACGACCCTGGCTCAGCACACGCTCTTTTGTATGGCTGATTCCTTAACTTCCTGGCCTCCTGGGGGTGTTTGTGTGGATGACTCAGCACTCTAGTGACAGATGGTCACTAGTGTGTCGTCAGTGTCGTCTAGGTCACTAGTGTGTCGACAGTGTCGTCTAGTGTCTGTCTGACGCTGGCAAGACATGACTCTGCCGGAGACGTAAGACCTCGTTACACCTAGCCCTTGATCTCTCACACTGCGTTGAACTTGTAATCGTTTTGCGAACAAGAGGCTGGATAGGCTGGCATTCTCCAGCTGGAGCACATGAGGAACACCACTGAGTGCCCAACTCATTACGGCGAAGGCAGACAACACTTTTCTACGTTTCTAACCTCCGAATATTTTATGAAATAATTTCACCTGTTTCTTGCTGAGGGGAAAAAAAGATGCTAAATGCTACCTTGCAAAGTACACTTCAAAGCTGTGAAGTAGTAGTCCTAGACAAATCAGTGGTTCGGTAGGTCCATTTGAGGAGATGTGTGGTAAATGGGCATGATTAGAAAGTTCCAGTAGACCTGTCAAGTATAAATGATCCACCATAATGAAGTTGGGGATGAAATGGCAGCCATTACTGTCTGCATGTGTTTTTCAACATACTGAAAGTCACACACGGCACCAGATACAGAACACGTTGTACTCTCAGAACAAACTGTAAACTTTACAGTACATTCCTTCTGGCAGGAGCATTATGTGGGGGGTGGGGGGGGGGGGGATGTATACGGCATGCATAAAGATGATGAGAATTGGTGTGTTCTCTAAAACGTGTGTATGTGTTGGATCTATACAGTGTGTCACTGTGTTATTTCCTTACCATTCCCCCTTAATGCATAGCCAGGTAGGCAGCCAAAACACTAACCCATTCGCATTAATGAGAGTGACTTATTAAACATCCCAGCAAATTACACATTGGCGTTAAAATGATGCAAGGCTATTTGTGTCAGAGATGAAAGCTTTTCTTTCTGGACTACTTTTTATTATTTCCCCCAATTGTCTACTCTTGTTGTTCTCTAATTAACAATGGGAGTGCAGTGTTTCACGGCCTCTTAATGGATTCTAATAATAATAATTATTACTAGTAGTACCATGTTTTGAATTTCACTTGAAAGACGGTGGGTCTGGTGAGTCAGACAGAGTCAGGAGACAGGGAGGAGATACGGGGGAGAAATAGAGGAGAGAGCGGAGACATCGAAAAGAGAAGAGAAAGGGGGGAGAGATGGGGGGGAGAGTGAGGCGAGATAGGGGAGAGAGTGAGGGAGAAAAGAGAGGGCAGAGAGAGTGAGTTATGGAGCCTGGAGATGAGATGTATGAGGGTACGATGCTGAACTATGAACGGGGTCTAGATGGAAAAAGTCTGCAGAAGGGTATTTGATAAGGAGGTTATTTCTTTTCACCCCTCTCCTCCTGCACCTCCCTCTTAGACTTTCCCTCTCTTGCTCCTCTCCCTCTCTCTCTCTATTTCTCTCTCTCTCCATGAGATGGTGTATGTCGCGCAACAACTCCCCCTCGAGTGAGTATTTCTAACCAAGGGAGCCCTTGACAGCATCCAAACCAATAAGGGCTCTGCAACTGAATTTGAAAATAAATGAGGTTTAGGTTCAATGAGGAAACCCCTATCAAGCTTTCTTTGTTGTGTGTGTTGCTCCTCATGTTGTACGCCAGCTCCTACGACACAGTCATCAACAGACATGAAGGGACATCCAACACAAAGAGAAGAGACGCATGAATATATTACAATATATCTGAAGAATCTGTATGTGTCGCAGTGTTTCACGGCACAGGGGAAACGTTTCAATATACGAGACGTATAAAAGGAACGTCAAGTTAAATAAGACATTTTCGTCACATCCTCAGAGTTCCAACGCGTCGTTGCAAGGAGACCGGTTCCAAACGCACACATACCTACAGGCCCCCAGCCTGCTCCCACTGTCAAGCCTGCTATTTCTGAAGCCTCATTTAGTGACTCATCCTTACGATCTGAAGAGGTCATCAAAACAAGGAGAGGGTCTGAGTATCTCTCCCTCCTAAACACATTTCCTGCCCAGAAAGAGAGAAACAAAATCCATTGAAAGAGAAAAAAACGTCAGAAGACATACAGAGAGCTCAGAGCTTGATTTGGTTCCCTTCCACCTCGATATACATCAACCTCAGAAAGCTCCTTAAATTGTCTTAAATCCCTTCAATGGAAACCCCAGAGCGAGTCTGATTAATCTTGATGAGCTCCCGCAGAATGGGTCAGACCTGGCTGTGGCCTAATGGCTTGCCTCGCCAAACAATCACCCAGTGGGACGAATACTCCATGGCAGAGTTGTCAAATGGGCTGAAAAAATTTAACATTTCAACAGGAATTTGTATGCAATCCAAAGCTTCAACTCCTTAAAAGAAAAAAAGAAAAAGAGAATCTGTGCTTGGCTGTGATTGCTCTCAACAGGCCCATCAATCTCGACAGCCTCACCGTGGATTAAGATGAAAATTGTCGTCAAGGCCCCCCGTCGTCAAGGGCCGTGACTTAAGAAGGTGATCATTTTCGGCCCTGTTTTCCCTCCGCGGAGCAAATGGAAGTGGAAGCACATGGGTTCTAGGGAGGGTGTGCAGCGGTCTAGTGAGAAGGCCTGCCGGGCTGGAGGGTGGAGACCGGAGCCTCATGTCACGATGAGGTGCACGCTGAGACGAGCACCATCAGACGAGGCGGCGGGGCGGCGGGGCGGCGGGGCGGAGGGGCGGCGAGCGATGTGAAAACATGGACCCACTCGGCCTGCTGAGTCCCCACTCACCCTGGCCAATCACACTCGGCGCTGCCTGCTCTCTAATTGGGTGGTGTGGAGTGTGGAGTTTGTTTCATGCTGGTTGCTCTCTCTCTAACTCTCTCTCCAACTCTCTCTCTCTCTTTTACTCACTCTTCCCATCTCTTTCCTTCTTTGACTGTCCCTCCTCTCCTCTCCTCTCTCTCTCCACTCTGCTTCAGTACTCTTCATCATTATCTCTGTGCCAATGGCAGTCCAGAGGTAAACTACTATAGGTCAGTCGAGCCTTCAGCCCCAGAGTCTAACTGGCCCTGGAGGTGGAGGAAAGCATGCCTTTCCCCCAATCTCAACCCCAAAACAGAGCTGCCTTCTGGGACCGCAGCCTCAGTCTGTCTCCACCGGATCACCACGGAACCTGGTCAGCGCTAAAATGATACTGGCATGAGACAGCTACCAAGTTAAATATAGTTAAAAGAGGAAAAAACACTTTGAGGAGAATACAGATTTGGGACGGTTCCAGAAAGGTGTTTGTTTGTGTAAGAGACACCAGAAAGGCCCAGTTCAACTTCTGAGAATGTCATAGATTCATCTGTACAATTTATATAAATATAAATTGTACATATAATTGTACATATAATTGTCGTTATAGCAGTACACACATTCCGGCCTTTGAACTTTTTCTCCACAGTAAATGCAACTTGCTATTGCCAGCTTAAACTTTCACAGCTTTGGGCAAAATCTCATATTTATTTTATATGAAAAAACTGACTAGTACACTCTGGGTCTGAAGCTCCAGAGTCACTGTGCTGGACGTGAGGTAGATTCTCAGTCGCTTCAGAACTGAAGAATGGAGGATGAGGGCAGGGAGGAAGAGAGGAGGGGTTCAGGGGAGGAGAAGAGGAGAGGTTCTGAGGGCCAGTGTGCCTTATGTCATTGTTTTTTACATGCTGAAGATCACCCGTCCCCTCTGGTGTCCCCTCACCTCTTCCAGTACGGTAATAACAAACAGCACTTTACAACGTTGCTTAGTGTCCTCATCCTCAATGAGTCATTAGATGTGATGGAGGGCTGGATTAAGAGAGAACCTGATGATGTAAGCCTGAGGTAACTTCAGGGGATTTCTCACACTTTTTTTTTTCTTCTTCAGTTCTTTTATTTCTTCTCACTCACAAGTGCTTCTTCCTCTGCACTATTTTCAGTGAAATAGAAGGTGGTCTTTCTCCGGAAGGACTTCCGGAACAATCAGATAAAAACATTTGCCATGCCACCTGCTGCTTTCTCTCTCCCTCTCCCTCCGTCTGTCTAGACGTAACAAGAATACAGCTTCATGCTGAGATGATTAGTCTTGCCTCCCCCTGTTTACATCTATTTTAAGTTGCAAAGAAAATGAGACAGTAGTCATTTAAACCATTGTGTAATCCTTCCCGAGTGATATAATCCAAGGACAGACAATACAGACATCAGGAGTCATCTTCCAGAATGTTCTCTGAGACCTGAAACTTGAAAAAAAAAAAAAATCTTAGGCCAATAGGTGAATGTTCATGTTCAAACTATTTAAATCCTTCAGATGACTGTAAAAAGAAGGAACCAGTCACATGCTATTGTCAGAGATAATCATGTGAAATATGAGGGGAGGGGTTATTAAGTTGTCTCATCATCTGTACGTTGGTTGTGGGGTCCACATGAATCCCATTCCCAGTGAAACGGGACACTGGGAGACAGAGATGGAGGGAGCAGAAAGACACGATGACAGAGCTCAAAGGAGGGAGAAGGTGAGCTCTGGACTAAAGAGGTGGGGAGAGATAGAGAGAGAGAGAAGTAGAGCGTTGCATTTCAAGGGACAAAGTGCCTGATGTGTTCTGCGCACAGCCCAGGAATTTACACACAGAAGGGGGGGGGAGAGAGTAAGAAGGAGAGAGAGTGAAAGTGAGAGAGAGCGAGAGAGGGGGGAGGGAGAACCACAGGAGAGAGAAGCAGAGAGCGGAGAAGAAGCGCCACTGACAGAGAGAAAAGAGAGAGAGAGAGAGAGAGAGAGAGAGAGAGAGATAGAAGTGGCTGAGTGGATGATATGATGGAGCAGATGATGGACAGAGAGAGGGGAGGACAGAAGAAGCACTCCTCAGACCCTTCCAGTCCGCTGTAGGGGAGGAGCAAAGCACACACCAGGCAAGAGAGACGTTTTCCTGCTTCCAATCAGCACCAGCATGGAGATGAGAGCACAGAGGAGACCTGGACTGCACCTTCCTACCTGAACAGGGTAAGTCTCTCTCCGCATGAGTCTCTCTGGCAGAATATGACTTCCATAACACAACTAGAGGAGAAGTCACGCTTGCCCTACCTTCATGAGGTAACAACAAAAAATGGGACAGTGTAATGTTGCATTGTGCGTTTCTACACTTTTGGAAAGGTTTTGCTAAAAATAGATTTCAGTTGGTATTTCTCTGAGAGGGGGGTACTATGTCAAGAGAGTGATTTGTCAGGCTTACCAATGCAAGCACATGCCTGGGCATATGCTTGCACACAAGAGCCTGTCTGCGCAAACAAGAACAGAATCTGCTGTCCATCAATTTGAACGGACAAATGATGGCATTCTGAGGCTATGCCATATTGCATATTAAATGTAAGATTGTTGTGATGATCAAGAACATTCATTTTTTTATTATTCTCACAAACACATTTAACCCACATAAGATATTTTGCGAGGAAAACTGTTTTTCTATATTTTGCTTTGAACATCTAAACAGAAGAGGGATGCACACTTAAGTGAAGTGAATGGCTATGATAAGTATTTAATGTCAGATAGTTATTGTACACAGATTCAGAATGAGTGAGGGAGTGTGTGTGTGAGTGTGTGTGTGTGTGTGTGTGTGTGTGTGTGTGTGTGTGTGTGTGTCAAAGAAAAATATAGAAAGGATAGAGGAAGAAAAGAAGAGAGAATTAGAAGAGAAAAAAGAGAGAAAAGATTAGAGGTTACAGTCTTTCTGACCAGTATCAGTAGCCAATCAATAAATAGAAAGCCTAATGGATGGATCAATACCTTTCAAGCCATTTCTGAACCAGGCTGATAGTGGAGTGAACCGCGAAGAAACACTGTTGGATCAATTGAATGATTAACAGGAGGCATTGATTACTGTGCCATTTGCACACCGTGACAGATGTGCTCCCAATACTGCATGCAGCAATGCCAAGGGCTAATTTGCATGCACAACCTGCATAACATGTACAACATGCATAACATGTGTGTCCTAGCACACACACACACAGAGACTGAGAAATAAAATGATTGGCTATGATATGCTTTCATCCTACGGATAATTACTTTAGCGCTGGAGTCAATTCTGGCTCACCTCAGTTCCTGTGCATCTGGTAGTTTGTGAATGCGTTGTGTATCAACAGACAGGGATACCACATCTTCAAAGAGATGTACAGGATGGATATGGTATTTGATGGCAGACTTTATTTTATTTCTTTACTACATTTTGGAAGTCTTTGGTTTGTAAGTGGGACCTCATAGGGGCTCACTCAGTGACAGTTACGTTCACGGCTTGTGACAGTGTTTTAGTGGAGGGGCGTACTGTGGGAGGGGAGGAGGTATGAGGGGGATGGATGAGGGGGGGGGGGGGGGGGTGAGTTACACTCTCATCTCGGATGACAGCAGTCAGTCACACTCAGGAAGGCACCAAAGACCTCTGGTGAATCACCCTAATGAGTCACAGAAAGTGAACAGAAACCGTATTTTAAATAACAAAAGAATACAAGAGAGAGTAAAAAAAACTGCAGTTATTCTTGGAGGTTCGACGCAAGCATTTGAGGAAGCCTGTTAAAGTAGAGAGAGACACGCAGGCTTTGCGGGCACATGCTCCTGAGCGATAGGACAGACTGAAGCTAAAGGGGAGGGATACATGCCGCACGTCAGAATGGCCTGGCATGTTAGCTTGAGTGGGCCGTGATGAGAGCCTGCCTGCCTGAATGTCACTCACACAACTCGCGAGTAAAACACGTCTTTTTATCCTCCGAGTAAGGATAGCTAGTCCTCCGTAGATGGCTTCAGGCACTCGTCCGCGTCACCTGGCTTTCAAGGGTCATACCGTCACAGACACACGCACACAAATACACACACACACTTCATCACTGACCTACGTGCTTTGATGTGATATCAAGAGGGGGGGGGGAGCAATACAAAGAACACTTTTACTAAGTGTTATTCAGCGTCACACACTTTTTAAACTGTGTCTTCACAGGTGATTTTGCTTGGGACTATACAGGCCCCGTAAACATCGAAAATATCTGAAGC
The DNA here is from genome assembly GCF_021917145.1 of Hypomesus transpacificus. NCBI lineage: Eukaryota > Metazoa > Chordata > Actinopteri > Osmeriformes > Osmeridae > Hypomesus > Hypomesus transpacificus. Next base: position 983,783 of record NC_061084.1, read on the forward strand.
CCAGGTATTTGTCAGGAGTCACTGAGTCAGTTCTTTACTGAGCAGATTGTCGTCCGGACTACGTGGTTACGGAAATCAGGGGGAGTGTTCCGTTTCCTGTCTGTATGGTGACACATAGTTACTGTGGGAAACCAATTTGGCCCAAAAATGGACCGTGTGATTGCTGGTTTTCCACGGGAAAATGAGATCACGCAGGATGTGAAGGTAAACGGACTTCTTATGATGGTGATTCAGGAAAAAACGTTGTTTGTTTTGCGAGGCTAAAAACACCTTGATGCTTCAGTAAATTGGATATGGTCAGAATTGTTTTTGTGTTGTTCCATTCCATAAAAAAAAAATCCATGTCTTGATAAATGCACACAAAAAGCCCAAACAACCACCATCCATTCCACGTTTGCCAACAAGGAATGGATGAGCAAAGTATGAGGGTTCACTAAGGAGGACCTCTGAGAGGCAGGAGAAGAAGGAGCTTGAAAAATAGGAGTATACAAAGGATGAAGATCAAATAGGTCCTGAATGATAGCACATGGGGGGCAGAGCACAAGAGAGTGAGAGAGAGAGAGAGAGAGAGAGAGAGAGAGAGAGAGAGAGAGAGAGAGAGAGAGAGAGAGAGAGAGAGAGAGAGAGAGAAGAGAGAGAGAGAGAGAGAGAGAGAGAGAGAGAGAGAGAGAGAGAGAGAGAGAGAGAGAGAGAAAGAAAGACGAGAGAGAGAGAGAGAGAGAGAGAGAGAGAGAGAGAGAGAGAGAGAGAGAGAGAGAGAGAGAGAGAGAGAGAGATGGTTGGCGGTCACCTCAGTGACAGCAGACCTCTCCCCTGCCCTGCACTGTGTGTGATGATAGCAGATGGATAACATAACAGCTCTACAGAGACAGGTTATGGACGACATGGGCCAATGTTATTCACACACTCTCTCTCACACACTCACACACACACACATACATATACATACATGCATATACACACACCTAAAACACAGCCATATCCATTAATGCCTCGCAGGGCAGTGTTTGAATAACAAGACAGTCTGGCAAACAGAGATAGCTAGAGCTAAGCTTTTATTTCTCTGCTTTCCCCTGGAGGGCACGGCTAGAATGGTTATAGGATGAATCGAATCAACTGACTGATGAAACTATTTTTCCGCTTCAACTCTCACCCCAATCCCGTCACTTTCCGTCACCCACTGTAACCTGTGTAGTTTGCACTGTGAGTTTCGCAGTATCACACGGCATTTTAGTCGATTGCAAAGTATACAAATGAGCTCTCTTTCCTTATTAGACCACCAGGGGGCCCTGTTTGCTATTGACAGTGTTCTGTGCTAAACAGCCAACAATCCTTCTGTGTATTGTATGCGAGTCACGCTTATTTCCACTGAAAGACAACAATTAACTGCCTTTAAGATCGGACACACATTACGTAGAAATCACAGTCCCTACTGACTGGATCCAGTGAGACCTATGCAAATACAATCAAACTATAAAATGAATCATTTTAGCTATCGAGGTAGAGGACACAAAATGATAGTGGCCATATTTCCCTGAACCGTCCCCCCCTCCTCCATTCCCTCCTGCTATCACACGCCTCTGCCACGTGTGCACCTTCTCCAGCACACGTCACCAGCCTTCCCTCCCCAAAGGACATAGTCCAGCTGCCCCCTGCTCCTCCATCTACCCTGGTCCTCTCTCCCGTTCTCTCACACTACCTCACCCTCCCTCCTCCCTCCCCAGTCGCTTCACACTGGTGGAAGGACAAACTTTGACCCTCCTCTTCTTCCCTGCCTTACATCACTTACACCCCCCCCCCCCCCCCGCGGACAAGATAGATGCATCAACATCAATCTGCCTGGGGGGTGCTGAGTGGCCCGTGAAAACACAAACAACCCCCTCCTCCCCCCCCCCCCCCGCCCCATGTTCCCCATCAAGAACCAACACAGCTGAACCCAGACCCCCAGCGAGCGCGGGGCACCAACAGCTCCCTCTCGCCCTGCTCTGCTGGCCCATCGTCAGAACTGTCTTGTTCTGGTAAGTCGATCCTTTTAGCAGGACTGGCCGCTCTCAGCAGGCAGAATCGATGTTCTCTATGATTACTCTTCTCTCGTTGGGAGTGCTCAACGGGCCAGCGCTTCAGTGAGTACATTGAATCCTAGCAGAGGTGTTGCTACAGGGGCTCCAGCAGAATGACAGGTTGTGTTGACTCTGCAGTAATAATAACAGAAGACGGTGAGGGCGGGTGATGAAGATCAGTCATTTCACCAGCGGCAGGGTGATACATCTCTGATCTTTACTGTCGGAAGTATCCACACACACACACACACACACAGAGGAGCACACAAAACCAAAAGAAATGGCGCTCACTAACATCCTCTGGTGCTCTGAATGGACTGCAGTTATACAACACCATCAGGAACTCACCGCCTCACCCGAGGACACGTTGACACATGGCCAGGGAGCGGGGATCAAACGGCTGACCCTGTGCTGAGGAGACGGCCCCCTCTCCACCTCCTGAGACCCTGCTGCGTGCTGCTCAGACAGGATATTGACTGTATGCCGATATGTTCCTAACAGCACTTGACAATGGCACATGGGTCACTATCCATGACACACACACGCACTGTTACACATGGATCAGCATCTATGACACCACACACACACACGCAGGCTGTTACACATCCCAGTCTCTCTCCTGTCTAATGGCTGCCTGGGTATTCTGCTCATGTCGTTGCCTTCTGTTGGTTGTTAAGTGAGACATTATTGGTTTCTTGCCACTGTAATGGAGGAAAACAGCCCTCATTGCATATTCCGGCCACAAATGCAATTAGCCTTTTGGTGCTGGCTGACTTAGCGTTGATGACTCCGCACCTCGGGTTCTGCAGAGGTGAACGACGCGGGGAGGGGCGGAGGGGGACAGAGGCAGAGAAAGAAAAAAGAAAGGACTAAGTCCATACAAATGAAAGACAGGAGAAAAGAATGAGGATTCTGGAGTTTGTTTTTCATCCTCGGCCTCTGCGTTGTCTGTGTGTCTGTGTCAGGTTTGTGTCTGTTAGCTCGCCAACATGTGTCACAAGGTGTCTTTCTGCCTCTCGCGGTCGTAATTGGACGCCGAGAGCGTTGACCTTGCCTGAGCTCACGCACAGACTCCGAGAGGTGTGTGACAGATGTGTTTTTGTGCGGTGTGTTTGCCCGCGTGTATGTGTATGTGTGTAACGCCGCCTGTTCAATTTCAGCGGGAAAACCTTCCAGCCTCGCACAAACACATCGCCGCTCTGATGCCAGTTTGCATCGCGGTGACATCTGGGGAATGCGGGAGGTAATAGATCTTCATGGGTTCAGTATTAGATCGGCAACCTTGTTTGAGACCTCATCTACTCCTCCCGACTGTACAGAGCGACCACAGCACCCCAGGGTTTAATATTCACCATGTGCCCATTCCCTTGTCTGATTGGATTCTTGAACTCCCATGTCCATTAATCACAAAAGACAGGCAAAATGGGAAAATGAACTCGGTGACTGTTTTTATTACAATATGAAGTTTGTTTCTTTGATTTCCTTTCAAGAGAACAAGGCAGTGATTGCTTTTTGTGTTTTTTTTTGCCTAACAGGGCTCCTGGACTCGACTCAAAGAAAACGTGACTGTGAAACCCCCTGAGGGAGAAGCTCAAACCTAAAGCCCCGTGATCTCCGCGTTCTTTCAGGAGTGTCATGGCCGACTGACCACCCGTGAGAACCAACACCACACAGTAACCACATTGAGTGGCGAGGCTGCAGCATCCACCACAGGTTTAGCCTGAAGAGTGATGCTATTCAGCTAAATAGCAGAATTCAAGTACCGGCTTAAGCTCTTTGAAACATAACATCCCAATCTGTTGAAGGAATGTTTATCCTGTGCAGTGGGTCTGAGCGATGCTGAAAGACCTTGTCCCATATGGATCCACTGGCAGCAGATGGACTAATGAGACAGCCGTTTATTTGTGAATGAATGAAGAATGTTACGCGATTCGCTGCCAAGAATTCCACAAATTGGAGTACCTTTGCCCCTGGACACAAATTGCTTCAGTGCCCTCGTCTGAGAGCAACCCAAGGCTGGGGATTTCTAATGAGAACATAAGAAACAAGGACACATGAGAGGAGAGAGAAGCAGACCCTCTAACTGAGTTTAGGTTAACCTTCTCCATGTCACATATGGACAGTTGCACGAGACAATAACACACTCATTCCAATCTCCCCCTCTCTACCCCACAGCCCCACCGAGAACCAAGAAAGAGAATATTTCTGCTACCCGTGACCTACTTACGAAAAGGAGTCAAACAGAAAACCCATGGAATCTGAGCTGTCGAACCCATAACATTGACATTTACACGCTAACCAGAAAGACAGCCTCGAAGGTCAAGGCCCTGGTCCCCCCAGCAGACATGGAGTTCAACGGCACCCACGACTACCCTGGGTTTCCTACAGGGTTTCCCTACAACTCCAGCATGGACTACGAGGACTACGAACAGGAGACGGACGCCAGCAAGATCATCATCCCGTCCATCTACGCGCTGGTCTGCTGCGTGGGCCTCACGGGCAACGCCATGGTCATCTACGTCATCCTGAAGTACGCCAAGATGAAGACGGCCACCAACATCTACATCCTCAACCTGGCCATCGCCGACGAGCTCTTCATGCTGAGCGTGCCCTTCCTGGCCACGTCGGCCGCCGTCCGCCACTGGCCGTTCGGCTCGCTGATGTGCCGCCTGGTCCTCAGCGTGGACGGCATCAACATGTTCACCTCCATCTTCTGCCTGACTGTGCTGAGCGTGGACCGCTACGTGGCCGTCGTCCACCCCATCAAAGCCGCGCGCTACCGCCGGCCCACCGTGGCCAAAGTGGTCAACGTGTGCGTGTGGGGCTTCTCCCTCCTCGTCATCCTCCCCATCATCATCTTCGCCGACACGGTGCCGGCCCAGGACGGCGGCGTGGACTGCAACTTCCTGTGGCCCGAGGCGGCGTGGTCCGAGGCGTTTGTGGTGTACACCTTCCTGCTGGGCTTCCTCCTCCCCGTGGGGGCCATCTGCCTGTGCTACTGCCTGATGGTGGCTCGCATGCGGGCCGTGGGGCTCAAAGCCGGCTGGCTGCAGAGGCGGCGCTCGGAGAAGAAGATCACGCGGATGGTGCTCCTGGTGGTGGCCGTGTTCGTGCTCTGCTGGATGCCCTTCTACATCGTCCAGCTGGTCAGCGTGTTCCACCGCCCGCCGGACCCCATGGTCACGCAGCTGTTTGTCATCCTTAGCTACGCCAACAGCGGCGCCAACCCCATCCTCTACGGCTTTGTGTCGGACAACTTCCGGCGCTCCTTCCAGCGGATCGTGTGTTTCCGTTGGCTGGAGTCGGGCCTGGACGGCGAGCAGGTGGACTACTGCGCCGTGGCGCTCAAGAGACAGGCCAGACCTCCGGACTTCCCCAAGGAATGTCTGGCCTCGGACATGGTGTTCCGGAACGGGACCTGCACCTCTAGGACCACAACACTGTGACGGCTTGAGACATTGGTGATGGGAGGGGTGAGCGACGGTTTGTAAAGATACTCTGTGAGGTAGCGGGTCAGGGGCTGGACAAGATGCTGACTACACTGTGACCAGGAGACCATGAGGGAAGATCTACACACAGCTAGGGAGCTACATATCGTTACACAAAAGTATGCTGACCTGGTGGGATGCCACAGCAAACCACCGGCACTGCGCACAATAACTGGACTTGACACAGCTATTCTTTGAAGTGAACCAGCGCTTTATGTAAAGAAAACAATTTACAATATGAGTTTGCTTGACAAATAATTGTTTGCCAATTGTAAACTGGATATAGAGTTTTATTTTCTGGTAAACACCACAGAGTGTAGGTAAAGACAATCTACACACAATATTCCAATGTGATCAAAGTTTGACAGATTTACATTTTACATGGCAGGAGGAAAAGTAATTTAATGACATTGATGATGTGTTGGAATCAAACTGTGAAAGTGAATAATGTCTGTGCACTCCCTACTTTAAGTTTACATGTTATTTTTCAATGCTGATTGTCTATGTATTCACTGTATGTATGTATATATTATATATCTGTTGATTGTTTATTTGTGAGCTGTTTATTTGTGTTTGTGAGTCTTTTAGAGGGTTACAAAGCCTGACACTGAACCCAACCAATTATTTGTGATGTTGGTACATGGACCACAACATAATTAAATCTGACCAATTAACAGAGTTCAAATCCCACAATCCCTTGGGTTGGCTCTACATCCACTTAATGCTTAATGACTGAATGTTGAATTCTGTGTTTATCTTTTGTTAATCAAAAAAAGGTATATACTATTTTCAAATCTGAGGAAGATACTGTAAATATGAATCTGAAATAAACACTCCCATTTCAAAGTGTGATTTTGTTCAAAAAGAATATCAAACAGATGGTCCAGTACTCAATAATATGAACGTTCTGCAATGACCCTTGAGAACAGGTGAGATCTATTTTCCATTTGGCTTCGGTGAAGTGAAAAATTCCCCTGACAGACTGACCTACGGATAATGTCCATGAAGAGCAACAAGATAACATTTCTACTGTCTGACGCTGCATGTGCTGTGTGGAGCTGAAAGTTGCGAAGGCGTTTCCTCATGCAACACCAGCGAAGTAGCCTGAGGCGCAAAGTCCTATTTAGCTCATGAGCACGCTGGAAATGTGGTTTCTCTCCAGAGGTTAAAGTGGGGTCGCTATAGCGGCTGTTGTTTGGATGCTTTAGGAAAAGATATCCGACATTACATCTCAGACAGGTACAATCAATCCTGCACGGGGTCACTACAACAGAACCTTCCAAACTACCATCTCTGCTTCCGCTCACGGAGGGACAACAGAACGAGAACATCTCTCCGTTATAACCTCTGAGGTAACCCGCTCCCCCACCCCCGGTTGCAAACCACCTGGACCAATGGTAAACATCCTCACGTTACCTAAGCTACTCTCATCCAATCAGCGAGTCAGTTTTGCTTACATTATTCCCCCCACTACCTCTTAAATGCAGACTTCATACTGGCATGTCCACATCTTCTTATTTAAAATCCTCGATTCGTTTAGCGTGTGATACAATTCATCTTTCGAGAAGAAGCATTCTTTGCGATGGACTCTGAATAAAGTTCCCACGTGTCATTTGCGTGAATTCCATACTATACTAGCGCTGAAAACTCAAAGTTGTATTTGTCCTAACACAGGCATCATGAGCGTAACTCAAGGCTTGGACTGACCAAGCCATCGCAGTACATGACAGTCTATAACAAACAGTGTCAGACTCACAGGCTTGGCTGTGAATGTGTCACGTTGTGTATAGTGACTGTTTAATGTACAGATCACACATCACTCTGGGTGCAGGCCTCGTGTGCTAGTTTATGGGAACTCTACGTCTATGTTACAGGCTGGCTGTGATCAAAAGTGAATTACAACAAGGAGAGGAACAAATTGCCACCAGCAGGGAAAGGCAAATCAAAAGCACATGTCATGTTTGAAGTGTTTCTATGTACAAGACAAAAGGAAAGACATGTAGGCTATGATAATGTAGCATGTTCACAAGAACGTGTGTCTATTATTTGGTTGTGGGTTATTTTTTATTTTTTTATATTAGGAATTATGAGATTAAGTCCCTAAAAAAATATTTGATGGAACAGAAAAATACACTCCATGTGACCCTGACTTAAAATACCTCTTTAAATATCAAACTCAGTATGGAAGGTAATGGTCTGTTTACTTTCCAATGCCTTCCCCACCAAAACATGGTTCACAATCATCAAAAACATAAAAAAAAGTCCAAAAGCTTTCAGCTATGCTGCTTGAAAGACAACAGGGAAGATCGGAACAGAATGTTCCTCGGTCCTGTGCACAGGGAAGATGTGACGTGTTTACAGACCGGTCTGCCATTGATTAAACTGGCCTTTACTTCTCTTGTAACATATTCACTGTACCATGACTAAAACATTACAGGCTCCCAGCAGCCAGCACTGTTGTGGGGTAGATTATTTCACATGGCTTCCAACCCGGTCCAATGAATAACTGCTGCATTTATAAAACACATTTTCTGTTAGATGTTGGGTAAACACATTACAGTGACCTTTATTCGTCAAAATTAAATCAAAGGCTTAAATCATGCAGTGTAGCTCCCTTATCGCTGCAGACATGAAGGCTCAAAGCTTGGATTCAAAGATGGGTCAAGAGTCGAGAAAAAAGCCTCTGTCCATGTAGTTCAGGTGGTATTAGGGGAGATGGCAGACCAGTTCGGAATGTGTGGAATCCAAGTCGACGCAACAATCTCCTCGATATCGTCAGACAGAGAAAGAAAAAAATGCAAACAGAATCTAAAGGTGAGTTTGTGGAATTTGAAGAAATGGTGCGAGAGAAGATAATAGAGAGAAATACTATTTAATTTTTTACGAAATTAAATGGACCTCTCAAAATGGATAGCAAAATGTGCAACGACGTGATGAGAACGAGGAGAAAGAGGAAGAGAGGAGATGGAAGAAGGGGGGGGGGGGGGAAGAGAGAGGAGGGACAAACCCCCCCCCCCCACACACACACACACACACACACAGGGAAACTGGTTTGGGTGTCGATATATGTCAACACTGAGGAGGGATGGTCTACCTGAATTGGTTATCCAGCTAACCATCCTGTAGTTTGTGCACAGCGTGAAGAGCTGTAGGGAGGTTATGGGGCCATTATACTGGAGGCTAATTAAGATCCCTGAGAGGAACACGTTTACATCCAACCTCCACAGTCAGCAAATGTATGGCATGCAAATATCCCCTATTGTATCTACTATAAATGCTGCAATTTCATTGATCCCCATGGACAATCTAATTGGAGAAGTATGGATTTAAAAGGCACAGTGGGGAGAAAGACATGACATTCTAAGTCAACGTTTCAGTTTTCACAGGAAAATTGAATGTGATGTGAGTCACTAATTGACAAGTACTTTGTGTGTTTGGTTTACTAGCTTGTTAGCGAGCAGCAGTCATCTTCGACTGGGCATCCCGCAGGGCTTGTTTGAATGTCGATCCCATCGACATCCCCCACCACCCCCCCTCTCCTCATCCCCACCACCCCCCTCTCCTCATCCCCACCCCCCCCTCTCCTCATCCCCACCACCCACCCCCCTCTCCTCCTCATCCCCACCCCCCCCCCTCTCCTCATCCCCACCACCCACCCCCCTCTCGTCCTCATCCCCACCACCCCCCCCCTCTCCTCCTCATCCCCACCACCCCCCTTTCCTCATCCCCACCACCCCCCTCTCCTCATCCCCACCCCCCCTCTCCTCATCCCCACCACCCCCCCCCCTCTCCTCCTCATCCCCACCACCCCCCTCTCCTCATCCCCACCACCCCCCTCTCCTCATCCCCACCACCCCCCCCCTCTCCTCCTCATCCCCACCACCCCCCTCTCCTCATCCCCACCACCCACCTCCCTCTCCTCCTCATCCCCACCACCCCCCTCTCCTCATCCCCACCACCCCCCTCTCCTCATCCCCACCCCCCCCCTCTCCTCATCCCCACCACCCACCCCCCTCTCCTCCTCATCCCCACCCCCCCCCTCTCCTCATCCCCACCACCCACCCCCCTCTCCTCCTCATCCCCACCACCCCCCCCCTCTCCTCCTCATCCCCACCACCTCCCTCTCCTCCTACGCCTCCCTGTACAGCTCAAGCAAGCCAGTCGGAGAATCGACAAACCACCCACACAATATTGTTCTTTGAGGAAGTATGCTATTTCCACCAGGGACAATGAAAGCTCTGTGGATCAGCTCGAGATGTACTGATGTTATCTGGTCAGGGTCCTCTGAGACAACAGCTCTCGCAATCTAGAAAACACTACATTCAACCATCGCATCATGGAATGATGGTTGTAGATGAAAGCAAACGTTCAGACTGTGATTATCCGTCTCTGATTAAGAGTGAGGTCAGGCATTGTGGGGAATACTTGACCTTATACTTCTCATCTGTTTTGTCGGGTATTGATTCATATTCATACCTGAGTGTCAATATGGATTTCTGCATGGGTGTAGATTTGCGTTTGTGTGTTCATGCATATATGTATGTGTGTGTGTGTGGATGCACATGCATTCATGCATCAAAATACATGTTTTCCTCCAACTGAAACATCAAAAAACATTGAACCAAATAAAACCTCTGGTTTTATAGGTCGGTCTTTCTGATGTCGGCAGTTTGCTAAAACACCACTTGAATGCCAAAAACATGGCGTGTTATTAGTGGATTTATTGCTTGATGAAGGAAGTGTTGTTTTAATTACATACATTCAGTAACCACCCAACCATAGAGGCAGGACTATATTCATATTTAATCAGGGTTCCTTTAATTGCCTTTCTGCTTTGCTAATTGCTGTTTTGGGTGGTAGGAAACTTGTTTATGATGTTGTTCAAAGTGACTCAGTCAAGCCCCCAGTCCCCTGGTCTGAAACAGTGAGGAGAGGAGGATTGTGTCGATACATAAACATCTTGGCCTCCGGACAGGCACAAGGAGGGGAGCGCTGAGGCGAGATGGTCCATCGACCGTTTTCGACCCCTTGAAAAGTTTACAGTTTGACAAAGTTTTCGGGAGGCGTTTGGTGTGCACTCGACACCAGTTAAGATGCAGCATGACCACTGGAGGCTGGCCTTGGGGAACGACAGTCTGGACAGTACTCGTTATTTGTTTACAGAAAAAGCAAGGGTCCTGTTTGAGATTCTCCTGGAAGGGTTGCTCGGTCCTCAAAAGGACATGCATTATTTATGTACTGGTGAAGGATTGCCACCTCCACACACACACACAAATTGTACTAAATGAAGTCAAATCAGTTGACCATATGGACAGAATACCCCCAGCAACCACTCACCACTCACCCCCCGCCGATCCTGACCCAAAGCACCCAGACAACCAGAAACACTGGCACAGAGCAATTGAAGTGTGAATCCAACACCAGGAGTGTTTATCGGTATATGGGTGTCTCGTGAGAGTTTAACGATTCAAATGAACACTCCCGGTGTGAACACTTTGTAATGTGCCGTGCGCAGCCCCTCCAGACATCCCTCCACACCACCCCCAGCGGTGGCCTCACCTGTGGGGGCATGGAGGTCAGGTCGTCCCAGACAGTGCCTGAGGAAAGGGGCGGCTCTGGAGGAATGCTGTTTTAAGTGATTTCATTACCCCCAGCCCCCCCACATCTGGATCTGCCTCCAGTAGGGCGTCGAGACGACACCATAGCGCCCGGGTGCTTCTTTCCAGGAAGCAGTTTAGGGGAAATGAGCAAAACAGGTAGAAATCCAAAGTGTTCTCGTTCACAAGCCTGTCCCCTCGCGCTGAAGGCTCAACAAGATTTAAAGACAGACATTTCCGGGGCATTTGGAGGCAAAACAATCTAATGGTTGGTTCATTTTTGTTAGCGACACCCACAGGAAAGGACATGCTGGTGTTTTCATGCGAGCTCTCCACTTGTTACTGGTAGCGTCTCGGAGTCAGCACACTAGAGACGACAGATGTTAACTGGGTAGGCTGGTGCCGAAAATTGTTGGGTTAACAAACGGTGGTTCAGCCAGAAACTGCACTCGGAGAAAGAAGCACACCTACTGTAATGAATCAATAGATAATACAAAGAACCTAACGAGACTCCATCCACAACTGTTTGCATCACGACACAGAGTTCCTACAAATCAGTTGACCTAGTTGGAACACATCTTTTGTTTAGCCAAGGACCCACACTAGGCGTCGGTTGTTAAAGCCACACGACTGACATCTCTTCTCAACTCAACAAAACGATACAAGCGATGCTGAGAAAGGATCGAAACGCTCCCCACTCCTGTGGACGGTGGGCCTAGCTTCAATACCTCCTCCTCATGTTTGAGATGGAATGGCGTTGGACGTGTGCCGGAACACTGAATAACAGAACGCTCAAGTGAATTCCATACATGCACAGCAATTTTCTGCTCTCAGAGCTTCACTTGGGACCGTAAAACGCTATCCAGAGATTAGATATCCAGATCCGTATGCAATTCCAAGCTTGCAGCCGTCCTAACTGGCATGGGATTGAATCTCACTTTGGCTGTATTGCTATCAACTGTGGCTAATCTTGTCTTATCTATTTACTGAGTGAAGTCAATTGAAGTTGATGTCCTGTCAATGAAAAGCCTTTTCCACCTTGTACAAGCACAGTCATAGTAAATAAACAATTTACCGTGGCTGCACTATACACTGTTTCTTATGGAGAGACCCCCCCCCCCCCACACACACACACACACACACACACACGCTGCTGGTTTTCCCGTTTCTCAGTCCACATCTAAATGAAGACAGATGGCCTGTTATAAAACAGATAGCAGTCAAGCGCTGACCTGCTTGACCCCAGGAAGTCATGTAGAAGTCATTGAGAAAAATGGTGCATGGTTGTTTTAGGTTACACACACGCACACTCATGCATGCGCACGCACACACTGTACACTCACACTTTTACACACCTTTGCCAGCACACACACTCACAGGCACACACACACACGTACACACACCTCACCTTTGCCTGCAGTATAAGATTTGTCTTCCCTGTCAAGTTTAAAGTTCCTGGGACTTCAAAGGCTCTTTGTGCTTTCAAACAGACTTTTCTATTGGTTTTCTCTCCTCATGAGAAGTTTAGTTTGATGTCGGATCTGTTTAAGAAGAAAATATGTTTTGAGCAGACTATGAATGAAAAATTTAGTTTTCAGATCGTGTAGTTTGGGGGGAGGGGGGGGGGGTACATGGGGGGGCATTGGGTATTGTCTCGACAGAATTCTCTTGAACAATTTTTCACTTGCGCTCTGGTAATTATCTTTCTATGCTTCACTGAGTTTCAACTGCATTAATGACTAGCTCGTAGAATGCATAGGTTGCTTTGTAGGGCGCAGTTTGCAGCCTTTGAAACGGTCGAGAATTCACAAACAGGAGCGACTGGAGGAGTGGAGAGAGGTGGGCTTCTGAGGGGAGGGCGGTTGGCACGTGGTCTCAGCCGAGGAGACCAGGGTGGCCTCAGGGCATCCCTCTGGGCAGACGCCCGTACAAGTGGCCACGGGGCTGGCACACAGCATGTCAGAGAGAGAAGAAGACAGGAAAATGGATATGAGGGAGAAAGTGAGAGAAAGAGAGACGTACAGGGGGTGTGTGTTTGTGTGTCTGTGAATGGAGAGTTAAGGAAGTGTCTTTGGATACTGTGCAAGCACTCAAAGACAACGTTTTTCATGAATGTGAAATCAATAGAAAAGTGCAAGGAGCACAGGGACCACTGAGTGGTCTAGCATCAGTAGACATGGAGTCGACTTGGCAGCAGTAAGCCAACATCCAAAGTGACTGAAATGGGACTTCTGTGGTTAAAGATAAAGATGAACATGAATGATTTTTGTCTTGATCAACTGAGCACAGGACATTGTCTGGTTGGAAGACTTCTCAAAATGACACAGGACAATGTTTAATATGTATAATTTCAGCAGCATCACTGATTTCTCCATTTCTGGCAGACGTCAGTCTACCATCCTTCGGATGAGCCAGACCCAGACAGGCCGACACAGACAATACGTGATTCAGCCAATGTCCAAATCGTCAGCCCCTTTCTCTCCTGAGAACCCTCTGTCACTGTCGTCCCCGGTTGGAAAGCGAGTGATGCTGGCCAGGCTGGCCTGGACACAGGAGGCTGGTTGGCTACAAGCCGTAGACATCTGGTTCTAATATCACCTCCCACACCACCCCCACCCCCCTCTCCCCTCCAGATCCCTGCAGCAGGTCATGGACTCCTCTCTCATTGCTGTCAGTGAACTGGAGGATTGACTGCTGCTCTGGCCTCTCAGTATTCCAGCCAACTATATCTGGCCAGACATACCAGAGCACACACACCTAGCTGACCGGTCCAGTTTAACACACACACACACACACAATCACCACTTTTCTAATCTGAATGTCTGTCAAAAACACTTCCAACCTTCTGTGTTTATTTGAGTTACAAAATATATTTCAGATTTTACAATCTCTGCCTTTTTGAGTTATTGCCTCAATGAAAAAAAGACACTGAAATAAATGGTGTTTTTTTGGCATAGAGTTTTGTTACGACAAACTTCTTTGCAGTTTGACCCAAGATTTATTTCAACACATTTACTTTTTTAATGATTTTAAAATAGTGTTCTGAACTATAACTTTGTGTTCAAAGAAAATAAATGAGTCACCATCTTGAATAATTAGCTTTTCAATCATGGCCAGCACATAGCTATCAGCTTTCCTGACAAACAGTACCACTGAAGTGGAATAATTTACCAAGGATATTATAATTTCCTACACTACCGATACATTAGATTCCCCTGCATGTACTAAGAGAATGTGTAAAGCTGGTTGGGTATGTGTTATTATGTAAAGCCTGGGATCCTCAGATCAGGTTTTGGACCACCGCACACAGTCACACACACACAGACACACACACACACACACAGCCACACAATCTCACACACAGCCACACACACACAGCCACACACACACACAGCCACACACACACACACAGCCACACGCACACACACAGCCACACGCACACATCCTAGAGTTGTTAACTCTACTCCTTCAAAGCATCTCCCTTTGAAATGTTAAGCTGAAAAGATCCTCTGTGGCTCCAGTGTTATCTGAATGGTGGGTACCCTCCCTCCTCCCCCCCCCCCCCCCCCCTCCCTCCTCCCCCCCCCCCCTCCCCCTCCCTCCTCCCCCTCCTCCCCCCCCCCCTCCCCCCCCCCCTCCCCCCCCCCCTCCCCCCCCCCCTCCCCCCCTCCCCCCTTCCCCCTCCCCCCCCCCCCCCTTCCTCAACAACCTCTTCTTCCAGTCGGTCAAAGGATCCGAGCAGGATTAAAGGGGATCTGGGTGAACACACACTGGACTACAGCAGTTCATGAGCACAAAGTGGTCGTTAACGTTTAGACAGTGCTCAGCTCTGAGGCTGTCAATGAGAAACGACTGGGCTGCAGTCTGCCATAAAGGACTGTGGTGTCTGGATTTATTGACTCACTTCAGTTGAGGTCAATAAGTGACAGCTGTGGGAACATCAATATTGTGTTTTTCTCCAGTTTACAGGGCTAGGGGAACGTTAAGGAGGTGTGTGTGTGTGTATGTGTGTGTGTGTGTGGTTTGGCAAAAAGCTAAAAGTGGAATGAGAGGACCAATAAGTGACATCAACAATCAGCACATACTGTATCTACAAAGGGTTTCATCAAAGTCAAAGTGTGCTATTTAACAGACAGAATAACAAAGTCGTTCTATTCAATTACGTACTTGGGACAAGGCAAGCCACAGTTATGTAGGAGGCAAAAAACACAACTTACTGCACATCTCCATCTTAACATTTCTAATATTGAATACTGTTCTCGCTGCAGCAGTATGGTAGACGTCGCCGGAGCATCCACATGATGAACCACATGATCACCTCAAGTGTCTGCCTTAGTCACCTCTCTGGGGGGGGGGCGGGGGGAGCCTGATGGGCTCGACCAGGCGGCAGCAGGGAGAACAGTCTGTCTTACGGAGACTACTCTCAGCAGGGTGAACAGTCCGCCTTAAAGATCCTGTTCTCAGCATGGAGAACGGTCTGCCTTAAGGACACTGTTCTCAGCAGGGTGAACGGTCCGCCTTAAGGAGACTTCTCAGCAGGGAGAACGGTCTGCCTTAAAGATCAGGTTCTCAGCATGGAGAACGGTCTCCCTGCTGGCTGAGGGCCGAGATTCTCCGGGCTTTGCGAAGGCATCGTGGGCAGCATCCTCACGTGTGTAAGCCCTCTAATCCAGGTGGGAGAGGCCGGCGGGCACTGGTAGGGCGATAGCATCGACCGTACATCGATTGGAGCGGTGAGCTGAAAACTGGAGAGGGGTTAAGTTACATCCTATTCAAGAAATCCAAGATATGTGAAACCACTTATAGTTCGACGTCCTTTGTTTGCATCAAGGATTTAGTGTGAACAGCAATTAGATTAAATAATGAGCAACAAATAGGCTGAAAGCCTAACACACAAGCACAGCCCACAGAACAGTCAAGAAACATGGATTCAATGCAGTCTAATACGTCCCACTCTAACCCAAAGAGGGGATTTAATGGAAGACATTGGGTCCTCCTCTCCTTCAGGACTGCTGAGTGCTGTTGTCAGTTCTCTCCCTCACTCCCATCAGAAGAAAAAGCTGCTTTTTTGCACTCAGAGCAGAGAGACGACGGGCTTCAAAGCCTCGGCAGAAAGCTTTCATATTAGTGGGACGTTGAGAAGGAAAAAAAAGAGTCATTTTGCATTCGTGTCACTCTTCATCAGCCAAGGTTTGCATATAAAGAAATACAAAGTTAGTTGTAAGGGAGGCTGCACCACAAAAAAAAAACAGAAACGTCACGTTTTTATACGTTTCATTTTCCAAAATGTGATTGGCCATCTTTGTTTCCTACAGGAGCAGATCTCGTTATGTTGATACACGGGACATTCCCACTAGAGTACTGGTGTGTAACCGGAGATATTTGGACCATTACCACTTTCGAGCGGTGCCGTCATCGGAGCCCCAGGAGTGTGTGTGTATGTGAGTGTGTGTGTGTGTGTGTGTGTGTGTGTGTATGTATGTGAGTGTGTGTGTGTATGTGAGTGTGTGTGTGTATGTGAGTGTATTTGATGGGGGGTGGGTGGGACGGTGGGAGGGTTAGAACACAGACCATGACAAAACCCAAACCGACAGATCAAAGAAGCACCCCCATTCCCAGAACACCATGACCTGAACATCTGCTCCAGCACTTGTGAAAATAGATGAATCCACATCGTGCATGATTCCTCCCCCCTCAGTGTGATATCAGAAGAATGGAGGGATAAGCGGTTGTTGTCTTTCCATCCTCATGTAAACAAAGGAAAGGCAGGCCGTTTCGTTAATGGTCGTGTAAAAGGGGATCTCGGAGGCTTTGGGTTGGGGTGGAGGGGCGCCAGGGAAGACTTTCATGCAATAGAAAACAGACTCTACAGAAAGATGAGCTTCTTCACCCCTCTTGATGTTGAGAACTACCATGCTAACTCTCGGCTAGCTAACAGAGGATCACGATAGCACTCAGTGGTAACCACGGCAGCATTGTAAGGGGAATCCTTGACTTTTGGAGGGGTTTTGCCACGTCATAAAAACTTGGCTGATGAGATATGTCATGTGATGTCGATATAATGTCAGACATATACTTTTCACGGTGAGAGATGTCCATACAGCAATTATGTCTGATAAATGTTACAACCTTTCGAGAGCCAGATTTCTCATGTTCGGTCTGAATCACAATATAAAACTATTCATTTTAAACGGTTCATACAGGTATCTGAGGCCTAAACACAATGAAACTGTATTCTGAAGTCTAGAACGGTATTGCTTTGGTTTCTGTGTCTTATAAGTAATTTAGCCTCTAAATAATTGATGTGTAAAATCAGCTAATCATGTTACATTTCCCCTCACACAGGCCCGCGCATAACATTGTAAATTTTTTACAAACACTTCATACAAATGTAATCACGTTGTAAAGGTTTTTTAACAGCAATACTTGCCTTGGGTATAGTAAGATGCATGTATTTGGGGTAGACCTGTCTACTGCAGTAACCTTGAATAATGTCCTTATTTCTGCCAATATTCTCAATTAAAAGGTTATTTGAAGTCTGAGAATACCAGCGTCAAGGATCTCCCAGCACTTCGATGTTGAAATCATGTATGTTGACATCCAACATAAAGTATGCACAGAATCCAAGATTTGATTCCTTTTAAATTACGCCTGCAAAATATGCTAGGTCTGCACTGGTCTGACATTAAGTTTGGGTTGAAGCATTTCTCCCTGGGTAACAAGGATGGCTTCATCAGAGAGAAAGCCCTTTTCTGAGTGCACACATCCACACACCACTACACATTAAAGACTTGTCAGAGACATGCACAGACTCTTAAACCAGCCCAACATACCTCCCTTTCTCTCAACGGGGTTTGGAAAATAAGTCCCATTATGTGACTGAGTGTAGCACTCCCATTCGCACAGAAGACAGCACACACACACGCACACACACACACACCCACACACACACGCACACACACACACACACACACAGCACACACACACACACTCACACACACACACACAACAATAAACAGATGTGTGTTGTCCCATAGATGGGATTTAGTTCCCATTATCTGAAGTGCAGCAGAATCCCAGAGAAGCTTCCATGCGGTTCTAATCAGGGGACAATAAGAGGGACCTCTGGAACGAGCCAGATCTCTTCCCTCTGTTTGTGGAGCCCTGATTTCCTGCTGACCAGCATGGATAACAGTGCCCACCTCTCTGGACGGACCTCAACTCCTCACCTCCCTCCCTCCTTCCCCCTGAGCACCCTCCTCCTCAACATCTACCTGCATTGTTCTTTCTTCCCTGGAACTTCCCACCTCCTCCTTGTTGCCCTCCCCCTTTTATTCATGTCAATCTCTACTCTTCTCTCCTTGCATCTTCTCTTCTCTCGTCTCTCTCACTCTCTCTGGTCTATCAGCCTGTGTCTTTGTCTTGCAGCCATCCATCCGCTATCCATTTTCTCTTTCTTCCTTCTTCCTCCCTCCCTCCATCCCTCCCTCTTTTATTCCACACTCCTTCAGTTGACTCAGACTACATATTTAGTATTCCCTATTGCAGCTCGCGCACTGACAGACTGCCATTACAGTTGCAAGTCCACACTGGCCCTGGGGCGAGTGGTTGTGATGTTAGTCAGAGAGGACCAGTCTGCTGTGTCGGTCCAGACTGTACACAGCCTGGTTTAGATGCCTTGGTGTCTGTTCTCTAGCAAATACTTAAAACAGGCATTCAAAAAGGATGGTTACCTGGCTTGCTGGCTAGCTGACCGGCTTGCTGGCTGGACAGCTGGCTGGCTGGCTTGCTGGCTGGCTAGATGGCTGGCCGATTCATGTAAGCTAGATTTCAGACAAATGTGCAGACGCTGTGTGCATTTGATTTGACACAATCTTGCCCCCGTCTGAACAGCAGGATTGTAATTGCCAGTCATTGATCAACGGGTAGGGCTCTCATTAATAATCAGTGTCTGTCTAGTTAGAGCTCACTGTTTGAGATTTTCTAAAACACAAGCACAGTGGGTGTGTGTGCATTTGTATCCGTGAATTTGTGTAAGTGTGTGTGCGTGTGTGTATGTGAGTGTGTGTTTGATTGTGTGTACAACGGTGTGAAAACCGTGAAACTCACTCCTCAGGTATGTAGCAGGCCACCCGCGTCAACGAAGAGCTAGCTTTTCTTTGGCGTAGCTGGTAGTGGTCGCACCTGGCAAGTCAGAGGTTGAGCCCAGCGAGTGGCGAACGACACCTTGTTGTGACAGAGCGTGGCTACGTCTGTTATACCGTCACACACGGGTGTTAAAAGTGCAGTATACTTGTGTATGTAGGGATGTTTACCCAAATGTGTGTTTGTATGTGTGTATGTGTGTGTGTGTGTGTGTGTGTATGGGGCCATGCTTTTTCCTCATGCAGTCAGAGACCAAGCTGAAGCCTTCAGCTGTAGTTCTGCAGGGGAGGTCCATGAAGGGCTAAAGTTACTGAAGGGAAACTGTGTGTCCTGTGTGCCTGTACTCTGTGTACTGTGTATGTGTGTGTTTGTGTTGTGGGAGATATTGTGTGTGTAATATATAGTGTACATGTTTGTATTGTGTACAAAGGAGAAACCTATTAGACATCAAAATACTTATTTTGTTGATTTAACTTGGTCCAGCAAGTTAGGGAGTTCATATTTAAGGGAACAGTTTGAAGTTACTTAGTGATGATGGATGCCAATTGGGATAACCCAATACACATGAAAAAGGTACACACACAAACAAGCAATTATTTGAGTCAAAATATGTCATTTACAGAGCCCAACGCAAATTATGTAACCCAAGTTTGCTCTCTTTGTCTCTCTCTCACACACACACACACACACATCAATAGTTGGCACCTATCTTTCTTCAATCTCTGTTGAACACATCACTGTCATCATACTGGAGAGACCCACAGCAGGAATGGATAATAGGGATAGCTGCTGGTGCTCCTCTGGTGTCCAGTCACCGTCCACAGACAGCAACAGCAGCTCCTATTCTTCTGCCTACAGTATTGGGTCATTAAAAACAGCAGATCATTCAATATCCTCACTGTTTGTGTAAGTGATTGAAGGCATGTGTGTGTGCCTTGCTTTGACTCCAGCAGTGATGTGAAGGACGCGCCGGGTAATGGAGGACAGATTCGGACAGACCAGGTGGGGAAGTTACTGGGAGAAAAAAACGTTTTCAAGTGGTCCTGTAGTGCTGATGGCTGGTATTTGTGGAAATCATTCTTTCCCTTTTCAAATGGGTTTCAATAGTGCTCCCTAAATATCACTTTGGAGTCCTTTGATTTGCTCAGAAAGAACATTATGGCGGAACCGGCTGTCACTGGTGTCACAGCAGTGACAAATTCCTATGCGGTAGTCTACTTTCAACAGGCCGGGCAACGATTGTGCAATTGGCTTGTCAGTGAGATAGATGTACTGCAGTACTGAGGCAGACAATGCAGCCGACCAGTAAACCACCATTAGGGAACTGTCCACCACCTAGTAAATCACAACACACATACACGCACTAATTACACACACACACACACACACACACAATCACACAAACAGAGACTGATATGGAGGAGGTCTGATGCACTAACCCTGGTTTCATTGTTTCTGGGAGGTTATTATTAGGATTCCTCCGTCAAGATTTAGTCTGATTCAAATTCAATATAAATCAGGTTGGGTCCCAACACATTGGAGCACATCTGTAAACGAAGTCCCTGAAGCAATTCTTTGCTGAAAAAGTATGACAGTCTTGTTGCCAAGGAAGACGGTTCCCATTCTGATCAGTGTATTTCTTCATCTATTAACCAAACGAATCAATTAATAAAAGTATCCCATTCATGAAACAAAGCTCTCTATGATGCTCCCTGAGCCTGATATCATATTCAAGCCCAGGTAACGTGACAGCTTGGACTACAGTCAGCAAAGGGAATGAACAAGCTTTGAGATGTCAGTTACTCTGGCCCTGAGCTACCCCAGCCGCACAGTTGGAACCCATAGCCAGATGCAGCCCCTGACAGTGGAACAACAATCCCCAGTTCAGTCGCCCTGGAGGGGGCCTGGTCCTGGTCACCCCTAGGACACCCCCTCCGAGCACAACTGACACACACTGCTGGCTCGGATCAGCACATTCCATTAGCACGCAATCACCAAAGTCCCCTGCGAGCTGTGACACATGCACACACACACACGTCAACACAGTGTTTGGATACAGAGGGGCCTGATCCTAATAGGGCTGATGTACTTTGTCGATGAAGCATTTCCCAACACTAACAGCTTCTTTGGAGAGGTTCCAGTGTTGTGATGTGTTTCTGATTCATGGCATTCTCAAGTTCACTCACCCTTCTCCCTAGCCTCCACGCAACACACTGAGGGGTAACTGATCAAGTTTACCTAACAGCCTCAATGGAAGGCCCTTTGGAACTTCTGTTGTTTGGAGTTATTGACTGCCAACTGTTTATTTGACAGTATCTTGAAATATTAGTTACCGCACTGAAATAGGCCTTCCAACACCTCACAGAACTTAGTGATAACTCAAAACAAGACAAGAACATCAAGACAACCTTAAAATAACATTTTAATCAACAATTACTTAGAACGTAACAGGTAACACAGTTTGAAAAGGCTTCAGGCATATCTGATTTCATAGTCCCTACATCTAAATGCACAACCGAGGGGCGACTCTCTGGAAAAGATTTGATTGTCGTACGTCTGTTGGTGGCTGCAGTTGCATCTCAACCTACTAGAGGGCGCATTGGCTTCAGTTGCAAAAAGTTGGAAAAAGACCAGTATGGCTAACATGTCTAAGGGCTTGTATGTGTCCAGGAGTTGACTGAGGGTGTTACTCTTTAGAAATATGTGGCAGGAGATTGAAGAGCAGTTGAAAGGTCACCATAGGCTAACAAGGTCAATGCTAATGTCAGCCAGCAGCCTGTAACCCCATCTCCAGACCTTGTGCAGAGCGAACAACTGGACTTTGACCCACACCAGGAATGAAGCAAGAAAAGATGAGGACTTTTCTCTAAATTGGAGATGAATGGCTTATATCTTACCCAGAGGCAGACATACATTCCTCTGAATACATATGGCTTTTGTGTCAAACAAAAAGGCACTTAATCAAGACCTAATGCCGCTAACATTTTCTAGGAGTTTTTAGACCGAGTGACATCATATTACATACATACAAAAAGAATCACACATACATATATACAAAAGGCCGCTATTTGGTCGCCGTTTTGGTTCTATCCTGTAGACGAGCACATGGGCACCCCAGTAACGTTCAAATGATGGCTTTCCTCAACAGCATCATTTGGCAGTCACGCTTGCATAGTTTGCTGATTTGCAATAACAGGAAAGCCTTTTGTCCTTTTAAATGGGAAATATGCAGCCACTCTCACCATTCAGCATCTTTACAGAGAAATGATGGCCGCGACACAAGGCTATTTAACACAGTCAACAAAAATAGTTATTTGCAAATGCCACGCTTTGGGAATGGGCTTAATTGAGGATTAAACCATTAGAGTTAGCAAGGAGGAACACTATTTTCTACAACTACGTAAAAACTAGATCTTTGCTACAGTACTGTCATTTATAAATGCTATTTACATGGAACGGATTGTTTATTGAAACTATTCAAACAAACGTGTGGTGATTTTAGTGTTTATATTGAACAATTAAATGGATGATTTTTTTATGACCGTGTAATGCCTATCCTATTTAGGCTTTAGATCTTACACTGAGGTCTGTGCACAATATGAATGCGAACATCAATGCTGTTTTTAGCAAGTCAAAGTATCCCCACTCCCACCCCGACCCTAATGAAAGAAAAAAAAGGATCAGTGGTTTTTAAAAACGCCTTTTTATCCAACTCTTTTCAGACGATATTCCACAGAAACATCCAAATGTTCAAAGAGTCATAGTATAAAAGTGATCCACGAGGGACTCCTGAGGGGCACAGACACAGCATGGCCCTGCTCCTACCTTGCTTTCTCTCAGAAGCCCCACTCCTTTTCCTGTCCATCTACAAAACTGTCTATGGGGTCCTCTCTGTATCTGGACCCCCTTTCAGACGTGGGTCTTCACCCCTGCACTGGGGTTGGGGGCACCCTGTTTGTCGTGTGCCCCGGAGATCCAATGGTAGCAGTCGGTGGCGCTCTTGTTGCGCGGCTGGACGGCGCAGCGCGTACAGTACACGATGCCCAGCGCCACCATGACCACGACAAAGATGCACACAGGCACCAGCAGCCCCACTAAGAGCCAGTTGCCCCCCTCCTTCTGCCCACTGCCACCCTGGACATCCACCGCCTCGCCCTCATTGTCCACAATCAGCCCTGGGCTGAGGGAGGACAGAGGAGGCTGGAAGGGCGTGTCCTGGGCTGGAGTGACCTCGTCGTCGTCGTCCTTCCACTCCTCCTCTGCCACCCTCACAGGGAGAGAAGAATCCTGGGTGGTGACGTCATCGTCGTATGCCGTCTCCTCCGGATGTTCTCGATCGGGGTAATTCCCTGGTGTGATAGGCTCCTCCCACACGGGGCGGACTGGATCCTGGTTGGCCGAGGTGGGGCTGAACCAGAGCCAGTTCCACGCCCCTTCAGAGATGGTGGAGGTGGGGAGAGGCGTGGGAGTCGTGGTGATCTCCTCGTCCTCCTCTTCCTCTTCGTCCTCATACCAGTCTGGCGTGGGGGTGGGGGGAGGACTTGAGGTGGGCCCGGGGGGTGTGGTCTCCCCCACCATGTGGACCCCCGCCCCCCTCAAGCCCGGCCACTGTTTGTCCTCCTCTGGTTCCTCTGTGGGGGGGTCCTCTTTGGGGGCGCTGGTCACCCATATGACGTCACCCGCCACCGCTGGGGGGTCAGTGAGCCAATTCAGAGAGTCATCTTCCTCGGGGGGCCAGTCCGTCTGGCTCTGCGAGGGGGGCCAGTAGTAGAGTGGCTCCTGGGGGTCCCACACAGGGCCGGGGGGGCGGGTAGCCCAGGGGTCGGCAGGGGTGGCGGTTGGAAGCTCCTCGCCCGCTCCGATCTTCCTGCAGGCAAAGTGATCCGGCAGCAGCTCGTAGCCCACTTCGCAGTAGCACTCGAAGCCGCCCTCGTAGTTCACGCACATCTGCTGGCACATTCCCGGGATCTGGCACTCGTCCACGTCCTGGCAGTGACTGGGATCCCCGGGGAGCGGGCTGTAGCCGTAGTGGCAGTGGCAGGCGTGAGAGCCCGGCGTGTTCTCGCAGGCGTGCTCGCACGGATTCCGGGTGCATTCGTCCACGTCCTCGCACTCCCCCTTGTCGTCCGGCCGGTAGCCTTCTCGGCAGCGGCACTTGAAGGTCCCGGGGGCGTTGACGCACAGCTGCTCGCAGGGGCTCTGGAGACACTCGTCCACGTCCAGGCAGGCGCTCTCGTCCGGCGCCAGCATGTATCCTTCCGGGCAGGCGCAGCGGTAGCCGTCGGAGATGGGCAGGCACTCAAACTCGCAGGGGGCCCCCTTGCAAGGGTCGTTGGGCGTGCAGCTCTGGCCGTCGGGGCTCACCTGGAAGCCTTCAAAGCACTCGCAGTAGTAGTGGGTGCCGGCCACCCTGCAGAAATGCTCACAGCCTCCGTTGTCCTGCCTGCACCAGTCCTCCTCCACAGGGGCGTCGTCCGTGCAGAGGGGGGCGTCCTTGGACCAGCCCACCGTGCCGTCATCCCTCAGCATGCACAACACCGACTGCTCGTCCTTGGCGCCCGGCGGGCACGGCACCGTCGCCACCGAGCCGAAGGGCAGGTGGGTGAGGAGGGTGCTGAGGAGGTTGAAGGGCGTGGTGTAGAGGGCGTTCCCTGCCCCCTCGCTCCACAAGGCCGGGCACATGCCCGTGTAAGTGTACCGGCACAGGTAGCCGTCCACTGGCACCGAGCAGGACCCGTCCAACCATTTGAAGTTGTCGCGT
Organism: Hypomesus transpacificus; assembly: GCF_021917145.1. Taxonomy (NCBI): domain Eukaryota; kingdom Metazoa; phylum Chordata; class Actinopteri; order Osmeriformes; family Osmeridae; genus Hypomesus; species Hypomesus transpacificus. The sequence goes on from NC_061084.1 coordinate 1,008,834, forward strand.
TGCTCGGTCGTGCCGTAGCTCATGACCACGCAGCGCGGGGCCGAGCAGGCGCCGGGCGAGTCGTCCTTCAGCCAGTTGGTGTACTGGGTGTCCTGGTCGCCCGTGGTCCAGCTGAAGCCTCGGAGCGGGCGCGAGGCGGTGCACTGGCGGGGCTGCCGCTGGAGGCCGATCCACACCCGGACTGCGGTTCGGGAGCCCCTCAGCTCCACGCCGGAGAAGAGAGCCGCGATGGTGTCGGCTTCCTCCTGGCGCTTGACGGTGGCCAGGTTGCCTCCCTTATCCTTGCAGCTCCTCCAGGAGTCCAGGAAGGTCTTCCTCTGGAAGTAGAGCACGAAGCAGCCGTTCTCGTTGCACAGGGCGTCCCTCTCCTGCAGGTCCTGAGAGGAGACCGGGGCGACTCCACACGACAGGCCCAGGAGGGAGAGCAGGAGAGCTGTAGTCCAGCCCGAGAACGATCCCATCCTTCACTCGCACCAGCTTACCGCTCCAACTGTATCTCCTTTTGTTTCACTATTCACCTTGGGGCTCTTTTTGTCCTCTTATTTTGTGACTAGTTGTTCTTTTTCATTCCCTTTCAGACTACTATCTGAAATGCTCCCTTCCCTTCATCTGAAGACTTTGCTGTAAACTTCAGTTTCTCTCATTCCCACTCTTTTACTCTGTGCTGGTGAAAGAGTACTGTGCTGGAGTTGAGTGCTTGCAGATTGCCCCCAGATTTTGGAGGAAGGGAGAGAGAGAAAGCAGGAGAGAGAGAGAGAGAGAGAGAGAGAGAGAGAGAGAGAGAGAGAGAGAGAGAGAGAGAGAGAGAGAGAGAGAGAGAGAGAGAGGAGGAGGTACGGGAAAGGGAGGAAGGGCAGAAGGGAAAAGGGGAGGTTTTTTTGAAGAGGCGGGGGGTTCTGTATGTGTGTGTGTGTGTGTGTGTATATGTGTATATGTGTGAGGCAGATAGTCTTGGGGGGTTGGGGGAGGTTCACTGGTATGAGTGTTTCTTTCTTTTCCCGAGCATGTCGTATGGTTTTCATAAGTCCGTTTATGGAAATGCTTTGGGACTGAGCCATTTACCCCCCATGTTTGTCCCACCCTAAACACACACACACACATTAGAGGGCCCTTCCAGACAAATCCAGTAACGGCCTTTTAAAACTGTTATGTTTTCTTCAATAATTCATAGAGAAGTCAGACAAAGAACTATATGTGTTCCAACAACCCATCAGTCTTCAACCCCAGCCTTCCTCTGGAAACTTCAAGTGATTCTTTTTCATTTATTTTATTATCTTTTCTACCTCTCCAGTCTTCTCTTTTGTTCTCAACCCTCAACCCTGTTGTTCCAAACAGGGAACTCGGCACACTGTTCTGCAAGAGAAACCACAACTAAATCAGAAAATGGGAACCGCTGTCACGATGTTGCTTTGGATAAAAACGCCTGCAAAATTAATCAACGTAATAAAACATAAATCCCAAGCACTGTTCATATATTCTCACCGATGAATTTGCTTTATTCTGCGACCATGGCATATTTGGGGATATCAATGGGTTTTGCGTCAGGCTAACAGGCAATGCATTTTCCTCCTCACTCCCCGCATTACTAGAACATTCACCAACCCACAGCAGAGTGGTTCATTCCTTTACTCCTCAAAAATGTCATTTGCACTCCCTCCACAGCCTCGAGCAAGCGAGAAGACAGCAAACCTACCTATCGACCGTCTTAAGTAATAACAACAATGCTAACAGCTACGCTAATAAAGCTCTTATTGAGACGGTCGGGCAGTGAAAGTCGCTGAGTTTGCCCAAGCACAGGAAAGGCCTCTGGATTTGCTATGAAAACAAAGCAGTGAAATAGAGACTTGTGTCTAAAGGGGAGCGTGTGATGGGGGAGCAGGGGGGAAGGGGGGGTGGTCAGGACCTGGTCTACAGAGGAAGTAGCTGGATCTCTATGAGCTCATTAAACACACGGCCAACCTTCTGGGAGCCAACACAGAGTTTCTTCCTGAATGTAAAAGACCAGTGGCGCCTACAGAAGCGCCTACAGCAGCAGAAGGAAACTCATCCGGTTGGAAGGGTCGAAACCATGTGCTTGAACAGCTCTCTGGGCTTCGAACCCCACAGGTGTAGACACACACACACACACGTGTCAACGGCTTGTGCCACCCCTCTAAAACTCAAGCCGGCAGTGACCCGGGCGATTTGTCCCCCGTGGTGACAGCCATTAAACCGCGGACCTTAGCCGGCAAGATTTAACGACAGAAAAGGTGTTTGGAGGCTAAATGCCATTTAATGATCTGCAGAAACCTCCCGACACTCACTTGCTAAGGTATGGGATAGTTCCCTGTGGGCTGTGTACGCATACATCACAAGGCTCATCTCTCCGCGTCACCCTCTGTGCTGGAACATTCTATACAACCACGCACAGTCTGAGGATTCCTCACAAGACCAGATAGTTGGTGCATAATAACCTGGAGCTTCAGAGTTGACGTAGACTATACCAGAAATATGGTTCTGGACAAATCACTGCGACATTCTCTTAACCTTGTTAGGTTATCAGGCTGACAGCGACATTGTTAAGGAAAGAGACTGGCTATTCTCTTTTGTTTCACTGAGTAGTCGGAGGTATTCAGCTGTATGTTGGTCTGGGCTATGCGACCAGGAAAACTCTACATGGCTCTTGGGTGCTGGGACCAGGTAAGCCTGTCGATACAGAATGGATATGATGCACAGTTGTGGGATGAAGAGGATCCAACTGAATGAAGTGTTGATAGTTATAGTCTCAATGAATGGGATGATGTAGTAGATGAGTGGGAGACTGTGAAACAGACATCCCAGCCTCTTAAAATATTTAATTTCAAAAATATAACTCATGTCCACTGAAGTGTTATTTATATATGTATGGGTGGTTGATAACACTTGATAACAAACAGGGAACTGTTTGGAAATGTTCATAATTTAAAGGTGGAATGTAAGCATAAAAGAGCATATTTGTTTCTTTCCCTGGCTACATCGGCAAGCAGACAATAAATAACATCCACCTCTCCCCCACCTCTCCACGCTCCTGTCCTCCTTTCTCACCTCCCCTCTCTTCGCTCATCTTCTCATCTGCTCTCCTCTCCTTATCCACACCTCTCTCCCCCTTCTCCACACCTCTCCTCTCTCCTCTCTTATCTACTTTTCTCTTCTCATCTGCTCTCCTCTCCTCCTCCTCACCTCTCTTATCTACTCATCTGCTTTCCTCTCCTCTCCTTCTACACACCTCTCTTCTCCTCACCTCTCTAGTCCTGCCCTCCTCTCACGTTCAGCCATTCTCCACACATGACACTGCTACTGCGTAAGCACACTTTTGTCAATGTCCTTGGCCTAGCTGCCTAAGAGCATAGAGAAGGATGCTATGTGCAATGGTTCAAGTTCCATTGAGCTGTCAATAAAGCTGATTGTAGCAGCTGTGAAGATTGATGGAGCTCAGGGTCATATGCTCCCCACCAAGAAAGAATGAGCCTTCGATACTGTGTCAATAGCCTTTCAGGTCAGGCCAAACATCCTCTAGCAGTATTCCGAGCCCAGGTTAGAGCAAACAACTTCTTCATTATAGAGATCAACTCATATACTTGACAGCACTGGGGTCTCCTAGTGACCAAAGTGACCATTTGAAATGTGGGGTACGTGTTTCCCTGTCCACAGACACTCAACGAGTCACAGCACGACGTCAGGGAGAGATTGTCAGAGTGGCGTCTGCAGTCTCAAGTAGGATGGAACATTTGCGATGTTTTTCATATAGGGTGTGTGTGTGTGTGTGTGTGTGTGAGGGTGTGTGTGTGTGACACTGACCGCGTGTGTGCATACGTGCTCCCACGCTTGTGTACAGTCAGGCTACACAAGATATGGTCTCTGTTTTGGAAACAAAGTTGAGCTGAATGTTGCGAAGCCACAGTCCTGGGAGGGCAGATTTATGATATAATTTAACGTGGAGGAACACACTCCTCACCAAATGGCGCATACAGTGAGTGAGAACAAACAGGGAACTTCTCCACACTGAACTGTGGGAAAGGGAGTTTATCAGAGGTCCACGCGTGTTCTGTACTAATGCTAAGTCATGTTGGTATCCCTGCCTTCAAAGTCAAGGGATTCACGTCTGTCAGGGTTCCTAGTTACTCATGTTTCCACCGTCCTTATTCTAGGTAGGGGGAGGGGGGGGGTGTTGGGGGGTGGAGGTAGAGTGGGGTGGATAGTTGGGGGGTGGGGGTAGAGTGGGGTGGAGTGTTGGGGGGTGGGGGTAGAGTGGGGTGGAGTGTTGGGGGGTGGGGGTAGAGTGGGGTGGAGTGTGGGGGTAGAGTGGGGTGGAGTGTTGGGGGGTGGGGGTAGAGTGGGGTGGATAGTTGGGGGGTGGGGGTAGAGTGGGGTGGAGTGTTGGGGGGTGGGGGTAGAGTGGGGTGGAGTGTTGGGGGGTGGGGGTAGAGTGGGGTGGAGTGTTGGGGGGTGGGGGTACAGTGGGGTGGAGTGTGGGGGTAGAGTGGGGTGGAGTGTTGGGGGGTGGGGGTAGAGTGGGGTGGAGTGTTGGGGGGTGGGGGTAGAGTGGGGTGGAGTGTTGGGGGGTGGAGGTAGAGCGGGGTGGGCGCCACAGTGCTATCAGTGTTTGTGTTGGATTGCATGCCTCCTGTCCTTCCAGTGCACACAGACACACCAGACACCCTCTGGATCCCAAGCTGGCTCTCATTAGGAGAGGGGGGGGGGGCATTAGGGGGGGTTGACTCGAATGTGAGTTCAGACGGGTTAATTGTTCTCCTCCCTGGCTTGGTTAGATGTTTGGCCAGTGATGGAAAACAATCATCCCCCCCCTCCAGCCACCCCTCTCCCTCTCCTTCTCCTTCCATAACCAGAGCACTCTAAAGCCCTATTGTGTTGGAGAACTCCACTCAGACCAACAAGGGATGTTATGTAGCTCCCTCCTAAATGCTGTACGTCCAGGGCTGATCTGGAAGCTGCGAGGCCGAGCCAGCGTCGTGATCACATGACACACTGCGGCGGGCCAGCTGCAGTGAGGTCCGTTTCGTTGGCTCTTCTCGGTCTTCTCCGAGGCCACTGGGATGTCGGTATGAGAAGGGTGACCAATCATGTATGCTTTCTGACATTCTTGCTGCAGTGCAAAAAAGGGCAAACCGTCGCGTATCGAGGTCATCTGTTTCTGATAACACTGTGGACGGAGGGGTCGTTCTGTTTCCTTTATCAATTTCAATTCTCCGACTGCCATTTTCTGGCCAATTTCTGACAGTGTACGACGGTCAGGGCACGGTCACACTATCAACATTCCTAAATAAGACCTTAGCAACATTATTATGGCTCTCTGATTACCTAAATAAACAAATTACAAATTGCTGTTCGTAAATTGCCTCCTCCCGGTCCGATGAGATTGCTTGTAGCATTATAAGGAGATTTCCCAGCCTTGCAGCACAACTAATCTCCTTCGCCCAGTCCTTCTACCTCTCTGTTTAAGAAAGGAAAACGGAATCCATTTACACCACTTTGGAGACGGGCCAAAAGTTATAACTCCTCGCACCGGCCCATCCATCTGTCCGTTTTACTCCTCTAGTTCTCTTTCTGGATCTTTCTTTTCTGGGGAGCAATCCTTGTCTTAACTTCAGTAGAAGGACTTTTCACAGGGTATGGGTGGTGGGGGGGTGTATGTGCTCTTTGCTGAGAGATACTAAGTCCCGTCTTCAACCCCTGACCCTTCCCCCCCTCCTCCCCGCCAGGCTCTACTCTAAACATGGGGCAGGGGAGGAAGTGCCTGGGAGTGATAGAGAGAGCCCCTGCTGAGAGCACCACACAACCAGGCTCTTTATGACTCTCCAGACCCTCCCTGACCTTCACTCTGCACTTCTCCTTTATACACACACACACACACAGATGGACGTGGAGCCTCCTCGTACACACACACACACACACAGATGGACGTGGAGCCTCCTCGTACACACACACACACACGTACACAGATAGACGTGGAGCCTCCTCGTACACACACAGTCACACGCCCGGCTAGCTGATGCTATACCTCAGTAATACACATAGAAGCCACCTCGAACACGACTCAGACACGTGTTTACTGTATCACACTAAATCCCTCTCATGCTCGACACCACGACGGGCAGCATAATGTAAACACGCGTAGTAGCAACACGCATCAATCCACATGCACACAAACATGCGGTAGCAAACGGCAAATATCCACACCAACATGGACTCGTTGCTCTCCTGACAGGAATTCCAGGTTTGTGGTTATATAAACTCCTGCTTGGGCAAATAGAGAGTGCATTATATGTGATTGAGCAGAGCATAGGGGTTAAGGCTTTTAGGAGCCAAAATGATTGCTACATGTTGGATCATTTTGACCAATTTTTGTATTCCATTCGAAAATTTCCTTTCAGACAGTCGATTATGGCTGAAAGAGATTAAGTCCATGAAACCTAATTCATAATAACTGGGCATCTCTCTGATGTTAAGATTACAGGGGGAATGGCTGTGCGCTGTACTGGACATGCGTTTGTGATTGCAGGGACTTCTTGTGAAGCAAATTCAAGGACTGAAGGGATGGGAAAGCACACAGTGCTGTCCAACAGCCATCAGATGTGTTTACTTTGGAGGCACAAAAAAAAAAATCTGGAGCGAAAAATGTGTTTCCTCCCCTTTCAAAAACTACCTCTGGGATGCTTTGCACAGTAATCCTACATCCAAGGTCCTTGCTACAAACAAATAACAGTTTTCCTTAATGAAGGTGGCCTTGGTTAGGCTTAGGAGATTGAATACATTGGTATAACATATTTGCATGGCAGGCTTAGTAAACACAGGCAGCACTAGCATCACAAAGCTTGAAGGATTTCGAATGAGGGCTAGAAATCGTGACACTTTGCTACAGTTTAATCTTTTGAATCCAGTCCTCCATACATTGTATATAGTATTGCAGCAAGCGATCAAATCAGATAACTGGGTGGCACTCAAACAGGAACGCTGGGGTTTTGAGTCTGACAGAGAGTGTTGTTTCATGCAGCACTTTCATTCCAGAACCCATCCCTTTTCATACCACACTGTTCAATTCTAACTCTTTCCCATTCACATTTACATTTACATTTAGCAGACGCTCTTATCCAGAGCGACTTACAGTAAGTACAGGGACATTCCCCCCGAGGCAAGTAGGGTGAAGTGCCTTGCCCAAGGACACAACGTCATTTGGCATGGCGGGGATTCGATCTGGCAACCCTCTGATTTCTAGCCCGACTCCCTCACCGCTAAGCCATCTGACTCCCATTCACAGCGGAAAAGGTCAAGACGACAATCTACCTCACCTCACGCCCAGCAGTTGTCTTGGAGATGAGAAAACTCGTTTTTTGTCTGTGTACCGCCGAGATACCTTGAACTGTTTTGTCCTCAACAACTGTTGTCTAGAATGAGTGTCAATACATTCACATGTCAGTTAGGCCAAGGTGTCTACCAAAAACATATTCTCGGACTCGGCTCAAAGCCAGGTTGTAATTGAACATACACATAAATTCTATTTAGTTAGTCAACTGGGATAGTTTGAAAGCTTGAAAGCCTTCTTCATAGCATGTCATTGTATATTTCACTCTCTTAAATGCCCAAAACGCCCCGTGACTTTCTGCCCAAACCAAATAAGGAGGCTGCAAAAGCCTTTTATTGTTACAACACTTTGTACAGACACAACAGTAAGATGAATTCATTTGGGATCGCGGGCACTGAACATCAATGACAGTTTCATGATTGGAACTGTTGGCTCCCGCAGTCCTGATTCCATCCGTCTTTCGGTTCATTTGCAGAACCGTATTTGTTCAAATAGAACATTTATGCTTCAGTGTGTCTCTCAGCCCTTGCTACACGCATCTCCACACAGAAAGAACCTCCTGCTGCCCAAAGTTCTGTCTCAGCGGGTTTTTTGGCGGTACATTCAGAGGGTGAGAGGACAGGGGATACTTTTACATGAATCTGCATTTGCTGGCCGGGGCTGAAGTAACAAGTTCTTGGCACAAAGGTAGTCCTTGTGTCTCCACTCCCAGCGTTCCTGTTGCTGTGGTAGCGCGGCGGCTTGGGGAGAGAACCTGGGCCTGAAGCGGTGCAGACCGTCGTGGACGGAGAAAGGAGGGGTTTTTCCTTCTAGAACGATAGGAGAGACGGGTCTACAGGGAGGGAATCAAGTGGAAAAGGGTTTGTCGGTCTGACTTGAACAAGAACACACAACTATGCACTCCTGCGGGTTCTAAATTCAATATATTTGAAAGGCCGACTAATAACACGGGACGTGCAAAGAATTACGCAGCCACACACGCTAATATATACACTACAAATCTTTCACACCGAGATCCACTCAGCTTTAAGATTTCAGGCGGGTGGAGGTATGGTGTCTGTCTTGGCCAGCTCTCACTCTTTCCCTCTCCCCCTCTCCTCCTCCTTCTCCCACTCCCCTCTCTCTCCCCCTCTTGATTCTCTTTCGATCTCTCTCTCTCTTCACCCTCCTCCCTGAGGCAGTGGAGTGTCTGGCTTTGCAATCAGCTGGGTGTGCCTGCCTTCACCGTCGGCTGGTCTGAACTAGTTAACCCTCTTTATCTCCTCACTCAGAACAGCAGAGGTAGAGGAGGGAGAAGAGAGGGGTGGGGAGGGCTGCAGCCTCTCAACCCCCATTCCCTCTCCCTCTCTCTCTCCCTCCCTCTCTCTCTCTCTCTCCCTCTCTCTCTCTCTCTCTCTCTCCCTCTCTATCCATCTTTCTCTTTCTCCTCCTCCCTCTAATGGAAATTGCATACATTTCTCCTCGTCTCCCTGTAGACTTCTGCAGACGTTCTCTCCGGTTCTCCAGATGACATCTCCATGCCTCCACGCTGGAGAACAATAGCCGACGTCTGGCTTTACTCCTCGCCCTCACATGACTCAGGTACGGCCCTTCTCAGAGACACAGAGATGGGAGGGCCGAGGATAAACCGACGTCCTCTAAAATGCGCGTCGAGCTTCAAACGGTGAATAAGCCGTTACTGAACGGCCGTTTGAACAATCGAGTCTTTGCCTTGAAACCGAGGACTGTGTCCCTTGTGCTAGGCTGTGATCCCATCGATGACATCACGGACGGAGGTGGGCTCAGGCAGGATGTTCCGGGGCGACACAGTCAGGCAGGATCCGACAGAGCCGTCCTCTCTCCTCGAACAAGAGCCGTCGTCTCCTACGTTCGTCTCCCCAGGGGGAACACCAGATACTTCCTCCCCATCTGCATTCGATTAGCGTCAAGGTAACCAGCGGGATGAGTCATCGGGCTTTTCTTACGAACTGCCACTTGAAACTCAAGAGGACGACCATCTGATCTCTCGGATTCTGCTCGGGATCACGTCACCATCCCGTGCCCTGGCGCTCGGTGAGCAGGCCGTCGGGAGGTCAAAAGGGCAGATCGACTTCAGGGTTCACTCGTATGTGTGGGAGACGAAAAGCGGGGGGGGGCGTCTTGGTTTTGGACAGAGCCTCTCTTAGTCATCGTGGACAGCGACGTATAGTCACGCTTATCAACTCCCAGCTCCATGTTCCCACAGACCCAGAGGAGTTCACAGTCCAGGGGTTTGATCCAGTCTGAACTTTTCAAGCCACATTAGCAGCAGCCCTTATCTCTAGGTCATTTACATTCGGCTATCACCACAGCTTTGACAGGCGGGGGGGGGGGGGGGGGGGGGATGCCCCTCACCCCTAAGCGCACAGGCCATAGAGGAGCTCTGTGAGAAAAGACAGACAGCTCAGCTAAATCATTACCAGTAGTCTTGCAGTGGCTAAAGCAACGCCATGGCTGTGTACCATCTCTTTCACAGCTGAATGTTGGTGTGTGGGGTTTGGTTGGCGTGGGAACCTGGCAGCTCTGTGTTTGAGTGGAGGGGCACTGGAGGAATCCGTCATGAGCACCCTGGCTTGTAGCCTTGCCCAGCTAGGCTCTGTTTAGACTAGCGGCTAGCCTTCATGCAAACATGTCCACTCCCCATTCTAGCTGCTTGGTGGGGATGGAAATGCAGGAAGTGATGTGTGGTGTGTGTGTGTGGAAGGGGGGGTATGGTGTTTTTGTGTGTGTGTGGGGTGTGAGCGTGTAGCGTGTAGCGTGTGTGTGCCCACCCTGCACGGGGACTGGGAGCGTGGAATGTGTGAAGAGGAAGGCGCAGTGGGGAGAGCTCAGGAGATGAAACACAGACGCTAGGTTGGGGGGGGAGGGGGGAAGGGGGGGGGGGGGGGGTCAGCCTGGTGGGACTGGGACCCAACACTGAAGATCAGGCCTAGCTGATAAGACGACACTCCGAAACGTTCTCTCCTTCTCTCAGACCCGCGTTTCAAGAGCCCGTTCTCAAGACGCTTACATCTGATAAGGAGGAACATGAAGGCTCTGGTTGAAGCCGGCCCCTGGACAGAGTGCCCATTAGTCCCAGAATAAACAACATTGGTGACTGATAATTGGGGGAAAGTAGAGGTCGGGTCCTTGACTGACTGAGGCAGCTATCGTAGCTACGGTAACACAAAAACAACCTACAGCACATCAAAAACATTAGATATAACTTTGCTGCTTAGCCAACAGACCTTATATAAGGACCAGCAAAAATAGTTTTGTTTGTTTGTTTTTTTGCCCTGTGAAGACACGCTATGAATGTAGAATTGGGTTTCTTGTACAACTCATACATGGAATTTAGTCACAAATCTTACAAACACCCATTAGGGGGACATTTCTACATAGGGGTTTGTTTATGCACATGTTTGGTGCAGGAAAACGGAATGGTTGCGGTTATGATAGAGCCATAAATCACCTAGCAACATAAACGTCATGTTGTGATGCGCATGCGTCAGACATGCCTGTCAGGGTGACCCTGCCCTTCTGAAGAGCTAGCGAGGTCATGTTTCGACAGAAATGTGTTGTTTTCTGCGTACCCTTTTTCTAACTTCACATTGTGTGTTTTAGTCCTTGGGGAAACGCACTCACTGAACTCTACTGTGTCAGATTTACCTCCCTGGCAGTTGGGTTGCTGCCATGTATTATATAAAAAAAACGTAAAAACGTGCTTTATTTACAAGAGTCTTAAGCATCAAGGTGCTCATACTGGTGTGACTATAATGCAGTCCCTAATGCACTCAAGCATACTTAGCAAGATAGAGGGACGTCAAATATTGTGATGGCAGCATTTTACATTTTTGTCGGTGTTCCATTTCATGCACATTTTCCGAACTGTTCTGTTCTTCATGAAGGCTGTAGGGGAGATGGATGGATGGAGCAGAGCTCCTTATTCAGAGCTGCAACACGCTAGGGACACGGCCGACTTCACACTCTGTCAGGCCCTGGCTTGGGTGTGCGTGTGTGTGTGAATGTGTGTGAGTGTGAGTGTGTGTTTGTCATCCCAGTTCATTGTTACTCCTCACCTCTCAGCCCAACACCTCCTCAGCCCCTGCTGGCTCTGCATACCCTGCCTGAGACCAGAGTCTGGATGTTCTCACCCACACACACACACACACACACCCCACCTACCTACCCACCCACCCATCCACACACACACACATACACACACCAACCACACATTCAAGCATACATTAACACACATTTACAGCAATCGACACACACATATAGAACACAACAACACTACATAAACAGACACGTCTTTCTCCCCCTCTGAGTCATAGCTATCTTTAGCTCAGAAACAGTAAGGGGGTTTCAGTGAAGTGTCAACACACCCAGGACTGAGGAAGGTGATGGAGGGAGAGCAAACGGGGGGGGGAAAGGAGGGTGAAAGAAGGAGAAGAGATGGAGAAAGGCAGAGGGGGCAGAGATAGAGAGGAGGGCGATGGAGGAAGGAGAGACGGAGAAAGAGGAGGATGATGGAAGGGGAACAGATGGAGAAAGCGGAGGGGCGACGGAGGGAACAGCGATGGGGAGAGAGGAGGGTGACAGAGCGAGGAGAGCTGGAGAGAGGCCAAAAATGACACAGATAGGGAGAGGAGTGAGGCAGACGGTAGGGAGACATGTGTGGGGGCAATCAAGTAGAGAGTGGAAACAAGAGAATGGGCGGGGAGTGTTAAGAGAGAGAAAGAGGGGATGGGGGGGTGAGGGTGGGGGTGACAGACTATAAAGGTCAGTCTCTGTTGTGAGGTTTGCCCACAGCCGGGCAGACCCGTGGCTTCTGTAGTGGGTGTGGGACTGAAGTCTGCCTCACAGCCTCCAGAGAGACAAGGCCCGGAGCTGTGGAGCCACGAAGCCATGCTCTGGTTTAATAAAGCACACAGCTTGGAGCTCTGACTCGCCCTGACCCGTAGGCCTCTCAAGAGAGGAGCCTTGATACCGCAGTAGCCTTCTGATCTGTGTGTGTGTGTTTGTTTGTGTTTGTTTGTGTGTGTGACTAGACTCCCATCCACTAACAGCAAGCTTCAAAGACACCAGTGTGATTCAGCCAGATGAATGCACTTGAAATGGACATATCTCGGTTCCATGTGACAGGCCTGATAAGCCCAGACAGATAAGATTGTCCTGGATAATCAATTCTAGGTACAGACACTCCTGGGGGTCGACCATGGCCGCTTGTCATTCTCCTTGTCCTCTGTATACTTCCTTACAAATGGTTTTGACTTTCAAGTCCCACAACGTATCATCACCTGAAATGTATTTGAGGAATATTTCAGGTTTTTAATCTGACTTGTGATGTGGAGTCCAGTCTGGTACATGGCCGTGTATGTCTAGACTGAAACATGTGTGATATTTCCTGGTGGAGGGCGGACTTGTTCTAGTCCTTCCTGCCTGGCTACACTACAGCCCCCTGGAGCATCTTCCTCTTCCTCCCCTCCTTCCTGAGGGCAGAGTGGAGGAGAACAAGAGGGGAAGAAAGAGGGGGAGGGAGGGAGGGAGAGACTGGACCGTGAGTACAGAGTATAAGATGGTTCCTGGAAGGTGAAGAACATGTAGAGGAGGAAAAAAAGATGAAGAAAAGGAGAGCAAAAGAGAGGGAGGTTTGGGAGGAGAGTCTTGGTGTTTGATGGTTCAGTTCCTGGGGTGTAAGATTGAGCCCCCCCCATGCTGAGCCACAAGGCGGCTAGGTGTAGCTCCAGGCTGGAGGCTTGTCCAGACAGTGGGCTTACTGAGAGTACAGACACACACACACACACAATGAATAGTTGTATTGTTACAGCTGAAATGTAACTCTAACCCCCTGGGTACCAGCTCGCTCTCCCCACCCCTCAACCGCACTATCCATTCTCTCTTCCTCTCTGTCCAATGGTTTACTTGTCTTGCTTTAACGCTGTATCAAGTATTCTCTCCATCTGGTTCTGCTTCTCCAGCAGAAAAAGGCTCTCTCTTTCTCTCTCTTTGTCCCTCCAACTCTCCCTGCGGCTGTTAAGAGATGTGTTTTCCCTGCATTCATTCAGAGAAACGGAGGAGAAAGCGAGAGAGCGCCGTGGAAGACAACCTGAGCCGTAAATATCGTCATCTGGTCTGGATTCCTGCACCTTCCTCCACACGTTCAATCTTTCCTCTACAGCTCCCCGAGGACCCTCTCAAGGCCCTCAGCAGGTACGCCAATGGGCTGACTAACTGCTATTCCAGCCTTGAGAGAGGTCATTTTCACCGCGCAAGGGAGCCGCGAGAGTTTGTTTAACCAACAAATGTGAGCCGGTAGCACGATGCTCGGTGATGTGTTCGACACATGGTAATTGCCGCAAAACAACCAAAACATTCCAACGAATCCCATCACGGACGGGTGATGAAATGTAATAGTTGACTGTCATTCAGCCTGCATCTCCCGCCCACATCCCCACCAGGCAACCAGTCACACGAGCCCAAAACACAACAAAGCCAACAAACACAAGTCCCTCGGCCCTGCGCCTTGCATGTTCAACAAAAGCCTCAAGCATCATTAAAAAAGATTGAAGACAAAGAGAAGGATGAGAGAGAGAGAGAGAGAGAGAGAGAGAGAGAGAGAGAGAGAGATAAACACACCATCACTCAGGCATAATCCCAATCCCTCACTACCTCCTGGGTTTCTTCAGGTAATCTCTGACACAAGGAGCCTAGATTGGGTTTGGAACTGATCCATACGTCCATAAGGCTGTATGGGAGGTCCACACACACTTATTTAAAGACCTCAGGACCTGAAAACAAGGCTTTAATTCACACAATGTGGCAAGCCTCAGTATGACTTGTTAGTTTGTTTTCTTAGCCAGGGGGAGGTCTGTTGACTTTATCAGGAGAACTGCTTATATGAACTGAGGTAGGAAACAACTTTGGTGGGCTTGCCTTGACAATTTCCCAAATAATGCACACCCCTAATTAAATGAAAAAAGACTCAGTACACACAGATCCTGGTTCCCGGTTAAATGATTAACTCCACCACCTACAGGCAGGTCAGTAAGCCATGATTGACATCAGCAGATGAATGGCATTGGCTGCTGTCTAATCAGTAAACATCAGATAGAGTCAGGCAGCTCTGAGCACAACCAAACAAAGACCCTCATTTAACCTCATTACTCCATTTACTAACACATCTGCTGCAAAGAAACAATCGCGTCCAGTGAATGCCAACAGGCCCAGAGAGAGGGACATGATGCCAAGTCCGGAGCACTGTAGTCAAAGAGCCAGGCAGAGGCCAATGCAGCCAAGCAGGACACAGCTCACTAAGACAAGTAGCTTTATGATGCAACAGATCCAGGGCCGTGCCTTGGCAGACCTGAGGCTAGGCTAGGCTGCTGGCTCAGTCAGATCACACGGCACAGAGATGGATAGATCAGCTGTGTGTGCATGTGTGTGTGTGTGTGTGTGTGTGTGCATGGAGGGAGGGATGTAAAAAAAAAAGAATTGCGGCATATTTCGAACAAATACAGATTTTAAAAAATAACATGCGCTTGTGTATGAAAGAGAGAGAGAGACAAAGAGAGAGACAAAGAGAGCGGCGTTAATCAGAACAAGTCCTGGGCAGAGAGAAGGCTCCGGGTCAGACAGAGCAAGGGGGAGGATCGGTCCAGGGAGAGATGGGTACCAACCTGGCAGTCTGAGTCAGAATCGTCATATTCAGGCGGGGGCTGGGTCATGAGGCTGGCGCCAGGCAGCCGGGGGTCCAGGGGGGTCAGAGAGGGATTCATGAGATCATAATGAGAGCGGGACAGACAGGACCAGGAGATGGGAAACAACCCTGAGGTCTGGGATCCACAAGCCAGTGTCTGGGGTGGATCATTTGAAGATAGGTCATGGAAGGTCCGAAGCGTTCAATCCCCAACGGACGTTCCTGGCTTGCACTTGGGAGAGCGAGAGAACGGAGGTGCTAACAAGCGTGAAATATGATGAAAGTCGTCTGAGGGCAAAGGGTGACCTCCGCAAGAAGTCTGGACTTGGGGGGGAGGGGGGGGGGGGGGGGAGAAAGTTGGGGAGAATTCATGCCGAACAAACACTGGCTTCACAAACCACCAAAACAAATGTGATCTCTCCCATGCCCGCCACTAACCCTTACTGCTGTGTACATACAGCACTACCACACAGATGTCATAAGAAATTGTGATAAAGATTAAGAGATTTAACCTATTAAGGTTATCAAAATGTTGTACATGCTACAATCTACACATTTAAGAGGCACATTTTGTTTAATCCACACTTAACTCAAACGGACACTATACAAGTCAGGTAATGAGTTTTACCAAATAAGAAAAGGATTTGAACATGATGCAGTTGGAAGCAAGCTGCCAAATGTAGGTAATTAAGGTTGTGGCTGTGGGGATACATGCAGGTCAACACTAATCTCGCAGCTCCTGAACTCATTTAAAGTACTTATTACCCAGACCATTAGGGATGGAAAATCTGAATCTAGACTTGCGAATATGGGCCGGCAAGTACTCAAAACGGCATAAATATCTTGTAAGCTCTTTCTTTGGGCATAAAACGTGTTTCGACAAATGATTAGCTACTCAAATTTAACGAGACCACTCTTTGGGAAATTGGAGGAAATTGTTGACAACAGGTTTGAATGAATTTGAGAGCAAGTTTACCAAAATAGCATTAGTCCTGCAGAATGTTTTCCAAAAAATGCCATGTGATAAAGATTACACACCAATAAATTGAATTACACATGAGTTCAATAAATGCTCAGATGCTCTGATGATGGAAGGATTAGTTCACAGCAGGTCCAGTGAACAGAGAAGTTCAAACAAGACCACAACAAACGATACCAAGGGGTGAGATTATACCTTTTCCTCCACCCTGCTAACTCAAACCCCAGCACAGACAGAGTCCTCTGAGGGTCCTGCAGCACATCTCAGCATGACATCTACTCAACACTGGCAAGGCTCTGTGTTGCTCCAACTACACATTCATTTGTGTTTGCTCGTGTCTGTTTGATTCTTCCTCTCACTCATTTGCCTGGATCATTTTAAAATGGACGCCCGCAGTTCCTCAGTTGCCTAGTTTAATGAGGGATTTAATGGTGAAAAGAGGCTCTAGTGGCTCTCCCTGCCAGTCTGTCCCCCACCACAGCTCCTGGTGACTGCTCCTGCTGGACTGTGTATCGGGAAGCTGACACGTCAAGCAAGAGCACATTGAATGTATGAGGCGCCTAATTATGGCCTTTTGTAACATAACAAACCTGTGAATCAGGGCTGAGCGGTTAGGGAATCGGACTATTAATCAGAAGGTTGCCGGTTCGATTACCGGGCGCCAAATGATGTTGTGTCCTTGGGCAAGGCACTTCACTCTGCTTGCCTCGGGGGAATGTCCCTGTATTTACTGTAAGTCCCTCTGGATAAGAGCGTCTGCTAAATGACTAAATGTAAATCCTTTACTAACAACACCTCAGTCTAGAACAGGGCTGTAGTCTACAGTTCAGCCTACTATAGAAACAGCCTTAATCAAAAGGACGATATGGATCAGCACGTGGACAGTGGTCCACATGAACAGCTATTAATGGCGAATCGTATCTGGGTCTTATTCAAGTGAGCCTGTTTGTCTGAAAGGCACACATTAGAGAGAGCAGCCACTTATTAATAATGTCTGCTGTTGTACGCAAACAACAAGCTCCACTACTACAATTAGCGTTTGAATAGCAATTACAATGCATGCTTGCAACATACTGTGTCCTCATACGAGCATCTGTTTGCTAGAGGCAGGGATGGAAATCCCAGGGGGGACATGACCCCCCCCCCCCCCCCCCCCCCCATTTCTTGGAAAAATACAATTGGTTCCCCCCAATACATCTCTGTAAACACTGCTATCAGACTTTCTCCCCTGCCTCGAAGAAGGCATTTGAATTCCCAACAAATACATTGTCATGCGTCATTTTTACTGTTTGTATGTCAGTCCTGTCTTCACATTTCACACAACCATCCAATCACTTGCTGGAGCTACTGAAACGAGCTTGAAAACCCAGTTGTTTAACGAGCAATTAAAGCCCTCCGAGAGGAAAACGGTGTGATTAAAACGCTTCATCAATAATGCATTACTCACCTGCAATTATGCTACACTTTGACACCACACAGCAACCTGGAACACTTCACACTATGGAATGATTCAATGACAAGACACTGAATATTTATAGCACGCTACAAATATGTTATCTGTACCGGTGGTGGTGGATCACGCTGGTCATATATAGTGGAGCATGCTTTAGATGCTGTTCCTGTGTCTGGCTGGGCCAGGGATCAAGCACATACCCGCTAGGCTCGGTGGAAACTTGTGTATCACATTAGATTGGCGTTCCACTGTGTAGACACACCAGTTAATTAAAAGTGAACCCCGTGTCAGCAGCTGCCACAGAACTGACGGGCACACATGGAGGCGCGAGTCTTCGTTCAAAAGACCGGATGGAAGAAAGCAGGTGGGGGTCAAGGCTGCCAGATTCCTTCACGATGGGAAGACCTTTTGCATGTTGTCGTCCAAGTGATGATCCATACAAGCATGCACATGCTGTATGCTGTTTATCCCCTATAGATCCCCCCCCACACACACACACACACACACACACAGTCTCAGGCGCACACACATTTAACCAACTTTGGTTAACGGTACTCCTGACAAGGACTCGAAGATAATTTGGAATTTAAATTCCACCAGAAAAACAACACTAGACGCCAATCAGCCAGATGTCTGCTTCCTTAGTTCAGGAGTCCAGACATGTAGACTCCAAAGTGCCCCTTTCCCCAAAAGGGTCACTTATTTATCTCTACATTACACATATCTAATGAATGCAGCACAACTCTGGGAAATCTAGTGGACATCTGTGTGTTTGCATACTCGAGTGTTAGTGATTGTTAAAGGAATTGTGTGTTAATTGCTAAATTAACTGTTTGTTATTGACTGGATCATGAGGAGCATTGTACGTGAGCTCTGCTAAGTGATGTTCACTAGAGAGCCATGTCAGTGACTAATGAATCTGATATTAACCATTCGGAAATGAGATGATATCCGATGCAATACATTACAAAAGAGGATCAAATGGGCACAACATGGACCACTGGGATGATGGACAAAACCTGCTCTGGACGGATCCTCTGAAGGCTTCTCTAATAGAAGACGAAACACAGCAGTGGAACCCGTGCACATGAGCAGTGTGGCTCAACCACAAATCACTCCGATTACTGAGTGGGAGACAAACTGCTTGCCCAGTCATTTCCACCCACCCACAAAACACAACCACCACTCAGCCCCAGCCATCACGCTGACAACCACTAATCTGCACCCACACTCCCAGAGAGCAACCCCCAGACCCACATACCCTACATTTTATGAGACTTCCAGAGATTCCAGGGGATAGCTGGTCAACATGTACCCAGGGAGAGAGGAGGGTGTTGGGTCTAGGTTCTGACGGGGATGTGGGAGACATGGACCTCTGCCAAGCAGGGTTTGGAAGTATTGTGGGATGTTTACAATACAAGACCCCTTGGGAGGTCGACTTTGTGCTTATTCTCAGACCCCCTCTAATTCTTTCAATCTGGACGGTTACCCCTGACCCCCCCCCCCCCCCCCCCCCCCACCGCCGCCCCCCTCCCCCCCACACCACCCTGGGAGAACCTTCTACTTCTGAGTTTGTTCCTTTGGTTGTTTGGAGGCGTTTTTCTTGTGGCCACGATGATGACTTTTATGCAGCTGCCATTTTGGCCTTTATCTGGATGGCAGCTTTCCTTCAAGCTAGTCTTTGAGCATGAGGCACCTGGTTACCGTTGCTCCAACACACAAGGAAGCCATTAGCACAACTCATGTGGCTAAGTAATTGGTGAGAACAAGACTGGCTGGGTTTTTTTTTTTCACCTTAACCACAGACTGGGAGAGAAAACAAATCAACACATTTCCTTTTTTGTCATTTTTCCCCTTGTTAACTACCTCAGGCAGAGCTGTGATATCGTAATTTAATTCTTGCCCAGGCAGATATTGTATAATATATGTGGTCTCTGACGTGGAAAAACTCAATGATTAACTGTACAGAACATTAAGTAGCTGTTTGGAGAGAAAATGACTCATTTCATCCCTGGAGACATGGGATGCTGTTTCTCAAGCCATATGGAAGGAATGCAAACAATGTTCGGTTCTTTGTCATGCAGTACAGAGAGGATTCTGGCCAGAGCAAAGAATGAAGGGCAGGTAAACGGGTCAGGATGGCTTCCAAAGGTCTCGAAGCGCGTTCACGTTAATGTGAATTGCAAGGTTGAAGGTCATGTGACAGTGGAGCGCTGTGATCGTGTGACCCCTCATCCGTCCAGGATGCCTTCTCACGCTCTGACTGAGTGTTCCCTAAAAATACAACAGGAAGTGGTCGGGTCAGGCCGTGGAAAGAGGGGTCAGGGGCCTAGTAGCCCAGTCTTTTCATATATAGCATTTGTGTGTATGTGTGCGCGTATATGGGAGAGAGAGAGAGAGAGAGAGAGAGAGAGAGAGAGAGAGGAGAGAGAGAGAGAGAGAGAGAGAGAGAGAGAGAGAGAGAGAGAGAGAGAGAGAGAGAGAAGAAAAAAGAAAGGATAAATGTTTATTGGTATGTGTGTGCATGTGTGTTTGTGTGTGTGTGTGTGTGTTACAGTCCCTATGGGAGCTGCCCCTTCTCACTGCGGGATATTTTGAGAGCATGTCAAGCTCCAGCTAAGTCAAATCCATAAATACAGAAAAACAACAAGCACTCTGGAGCCCCACAGAAGACCTGAGGAGTTCCTGCCCCCGGTCATTACCCCTCCACGGGACAAGACAGGGCAGCCACCATCTCCTCTCACCCGGGACCAACTGGGAGAGACTCACACAGAAGTCCCCCGTACTGTCACTTAAAATGGATCCCTAAGCTGGTACACGGTTCCCTACTTCGGTTTCCCGTCCGCTTCCTCGACGCCTACGTTTGTAACTGTACGTCGTCAACGCAAACATCTGGTGATGGATACGACGTCTGTTATCTGGCGGATTGCGAGTGCACTCCGTCAGGCGTCACGGTGCGGAGACACAGTGGAGCAAGGTGTACGGACAGAGGGATCTCTTTAGAAGACAGAGAGAGAGGGAGAGAGAGGGAGGGAGAGAAAAGAGGAAGAAGTGTTTTTATAGAGGGGGGTTTTTATTGGCGTGCATTGCCAGGCGCCGGTGCATTCTGGCCCGATAGCGTGTGTGATTAAAGAGTAAAGTCAAAGGCAGTTTATCGCAAAGTCTCCATGCTCATTACAGACACTGTCTGAGGAGATTGGTGGGGCACCTCAACGCTACAGCTCCCACCGTTAGGAAGAAATGAGACTCAAAACTAGAGCGGTAGAAATGCAGACCTTGGGTGAAGGACGTTTGGCAAAAAACTCATTACAAAATGGCCCCTGCCAGAGCCGTTTGTGTGACAGTAGGACCTTCGAGTGAGTCATACTGTCCATCAAAAACAGATCAGGATTCAAAGAGAACATCGAGGGCAGCCCTGTTAGGCACACCCTCCACAGCATTCTCTCCTGGGGCCTTTGAGAACATCTCCACGCCTCCAATAAAATGGAACTGAATGGGACCAGACGCTGAGAAAACCCAGTCCCTTTCTATATTTGGCGACTGAACGAGCCGCTATTGACCGTAATGGAGCCATCTCAGGGTCGCAGCTAAATCATGGGATTAAACACGGCTTCTAAAACACGAGGTCAAAGGACCAAGAGCAGAGGATTGGCGCGTCGGAGCCAAACTAGCATCTCAGACCCTGTCCCGTCCATAGCGTGACCTTAAAAGGGAGCGCAATATGACAGGGTGAGAGACGGAGGGGCAGCACTTCCTCCCGCCGCCACCCCTTACTCCCAGTCACCAGAGGGAGCGTGAGACGCTGTGTGACTCGCGGTCTGGGGAATCTGGGGAATGTTTCGCGTCCGTGGAAAGCAATGCGTAGGCGGGACTGGGACAAACAAACAACAGGTAAATGAACAAACCTTTCTGAGGATGAGACAGCAGGGGGTCCTCCTGAGGCTCTGCCTGCCGAGCTGCTCACTAGAAGAGAGAGAGAGAGAGAGAGACAGAGACAGAGACAGAGAGAGAGAGAGAGAGAGAGAGAGAGAGAGAGAGAGAGAGAGAGAGAGAGAGAGAGAGAGAGAGAGAGAGAGAGAGAGAGAGAGAGAGAGAAAAAGTTAATGGTGAATAACAAGTTTGCTTTCCCTGAGGGCCTCCCTTGTTAGCACCCACCCACATCCATCCTAACTCCATAAATAGCCCATCATGCTGAGGCGGAGTGGGGATCCGCTCTAACCAAAAGGGGAAATAGGAAGGGAACCAGATGCCACAATAGAGCTCCTCTACAATCCCAACCCTACCATGCCATCCCTATGCTGAGCTCAAGTACAGTGCCTATCGTCCAGCGTTCTGCTGGGATGACAGTACAAACACACAAAACGGCAGAAGGGAGAGTACACAATGAATCTAATACAATCTCCCTCTTCGCTAGAGCAATGTTTCACCTCTGAACCCAATCATTGATCGAAGCTACAGGGAGCAGTGAAGTCATACTGAGATGACTATAGATTAGTTTAGACAACAGTCAACAAAATACTCACCCATCTAAAAAGCCATCGATTTGAGCTGAAGTGCATTCACCTGGAACGACTTCAGCCGGCATAATGTTCTCCCAATGTTCCTCATCATGCCCCTAATGCTGCACGTGAAGAAAGGTCATCTGTGTTAGGGTTTTTTGATCATTTACATTTTTGGTAAATTACAGAAAAGTGTTTCACATTGTGAGACTTTCCTTGTTGCTTATTCATTACGATCAGTAGACAACATTCCCACTACAGGCTTATCAGTCGTTGTAGTAGTCCAAACAAATATATACATTAGTGCTGTCAAACGATTAAAATATTTAATCGCGATTAATCGCATTAATGTCATAGTTAACTCGCGATTAATCAATTAATCGCACATTTTTATCTATTCTAAATGTCCCTTGATTTCTTTTTGTCCCATTCTTTTTTCAATTTTAAAGCTCTTATCAACATGGAAAAGTGGTTCGGATTGCTTCGTGCAAATATTTTTTTATTGAAAACAACATTGCAATCGCCTGGCTTTGACGAGGGGGCGGAGAATTCGCATGAATCGCATCAGCTGTGTGCTTGGCCATCAAGTGGTATTTCAGACTGGACGTGCTGCGATGATAACTCAGTTTACAACGACAAAACACACAGATCACTTTGGTCTTGTCAATGGAACCATTTGGCAACTTTTTAAAAGTAAACTTTCCATTCAGAATCTTATTGGCATCCATTTCGGCGTCTTGCGCTCGCCATCCACTCAAAACGTAACGTTAGCCTACTACCAGAGAATGTCTAATATCCGTAAACGGGCTCTGCTACTACTCTTTAGCCGGCTCGCAAGCCAAACAAGTGTGTGTGTGGCGTGCCTGTTGTTTTATTTCCGGTCTAGCTAGATCCGGTGTGGTGTCGTAGTCTTTCTAACGTCGGTAATTGTTGCAACAGCATGTGAAAAAAACTACAAAGTTTGCTAGGCCAAAAAGAGCGTTAATCGCGCGATAAAAAAATTGACGCCGTTAATTTGGGTTTGCGTTAACGCCGTTAATAACGCGTTAAACTGACAGCACTCATATATACATATATACAAATATACCAAACTGGTGCCCTGTTCTGGTTTCTGTTATTTATCCTGTTTAGCACATGTTCGTATGAAGCTGTATTAACATTCTCTTAGTTCTGGAGGTTTCGGTGTTTTCCGGTGTTTAAGTATCTGTGTTATTGTAGAACTTATCCAAGCTTATCTTCAAGGAGTGAAATAACCAGAGGGGGTGGATACCATTTGATACCACTGGTTTCATTTTCAGTTGATTTAATATGTCTAGCCACAACACTTTTACACTTTCATGTTTCAGAAAGAAAAGAAAAAAAGATCAAAATCGATCCAAACAAGGACGGCCATTGCCCAATCATTTTGCGCCACCCATCAGAATGTGCCACCTGAACTTGCGCTAAGCAAAGTTACAGTGAGGGTTTGTCCTATATCCGGGGGCTATCGTAGCTATTTCTGATAAAGTAGCAAAAAAAATGGCACAACACCAGCGCTGTTTTAAATAGATAACATTAAACGCTGGTGACAACAATAACAACAAACCCTAGATAAAGAACCAACCCCTTTGGGCTCTGATGTCAGATACAGAGAGGGGAGGGCGGCTGAGCCAAGTATTAACCCTGAGGCCTTCTCCACCCTGCTGCTCCGCACAACACACCCTAATGACTATCACGTTTCATTAGTCCCAGTCATTAGGACTTTAAATGTCTCCGCTTGTGTGATCGTGACTCACACAGCAGTGGGGAGCCGGGAGGGTCGACAGACAGAGGGGATCCAGGTGAAGGGTGTGGAAGGCTGGACTGGGAGCCGCTAACAGCACCATACACTCCCACGGCACTCCACCCAGGATGGACATCTACTGTGCACTCAAATCAACAAGCCATGTTGATCCAAGTTCATCATCTGTTTAATGGCGGTTTATACTCTACTGTAAGTTTATATCGCCACCATAGCAGGCCATCATGTGTCGTTTGTTTATGGGTGAACGCAGATTACATTATTCATGAGCATCCAAGGGAGACACATAGAGGATTTACACCTCATTAGGCCAACACGCACACCATGTGATCAATAGGAACCTTCATAACGATGTAAACAGCTGGCTTCCATGAGAAAGGTTAGCCATTTCAAATATCTGTAATGAACAAACAACATTGTCTTAGGAGTCCATTTACCATTGCATTTTTTCAATTTGCATTTATTTGAAGGTATATTTTGTATATTTAGACGACAGTATAAATGGTACTTCTGGAATGTAGTTAACATATGGTTTGCTTCCCCGGGCTGGGGCTCTTAATATACAGTACATTTCTAATAAACTGGCTTTTCCTCATGAATTCAAATGGGCCCACTGGGTGTCGTGGCTAAACGGTAAAAAAAAAAGCACTGATTTATTAGAAAAGACTGTTAGGGGAGAATCAACTGAAAGGCCACTGGAATCTCAGCACAGACGAGCCTACCCTCAAACCCACCCCAAACCAAAACAAAACAGAGCAGGAATCTCAATGAACTCCCAACAGCACTCTCTGGAACCTAATAAATTCCAACAGGGGGCAACAAAAGAAATGGAAAAACTCTGTCCAACGAGACCCAGCCTGGCGAGCAATCCATCTACCGCAGATCATTCCGGAATCCCCAGGTGCGGTGTGCTATGCTGTCTGGGTAGCGTTGCCTGGGAACAAGGGAGGAGTAGAGGAGCGGGGCAGATGTGTGGGGGAGGGGGTTTACAACAACACAGGCTTGATGAGTTGGCAGCTGACAGTGAGATGAACAGGGAGGATGGTGGGCGACAGAGAGGGGGTTCACATCTGTATCAGTCGCAGGGTAGTCAGCGACCTGTCGGGTCATCAGATCCTACACACACACACAAGCTGCGCCACAAGGTGTGTGTGTGTTGGGGCAACGGGAGGCCCCTGTGTGTTCGTGGGTCTGGGAGAAGGGTAGAAAGAGTCACCAGGTGACAAAGCTAGCTTCTAGCATCTGAGAGGGGGCCTCTGAGGAATCCGCACGCAATGAACTGACGTTAAGACAAAATGACATCCTCAGTTACAACTAGATATTGAAAGAGAACGGGGCCCCTGAAAATCTCAACCTTCGGGAAATATGCATCCAAATAGTTTCCAATTTTACTCATACACATTAGGGAGAAGGATAAGGTGGGGGACTTTACTCGTTTTAAGTTTTGGGTGGTCTCAAAGTTGGATATCTATTTCCACAGACAAATAAATACTTAGCTTTTACATCAACTTTACAGCAGGGAGGGGTGGTTTTTACTGCGTCACTGCAGAACTTTATCGAAACTGTTTGACTGCTGACGCAGCCTCCTTCAGAAAATAGAAAACAAACTGCTGAGCTATTCAGTTTGTTTAATAAGTCCATCCTACTGTCAAACTAAACAACAACACTGCAGAATGTGTCAATCATTTGCATATGGCGGTGAAGGTGGAGCACAGTTGCCATCCACAGGGGAAGACAAACATCTCCTGATGAACATCTGCTGGATCAAAGCAATGTTCCAGGATATCGAGGACTGTCACCAACGTCCCGACACTCATTAAAGCCACCTCGGGGACACTCAACTCGTCCTCTACAGAAAGACCGGCTCAAACCTTATATGGAAGTTCCAAATATCAGGGTGCACTGTGACAATGATGACTATTTAACTACCACTACCACAGTAGCATCTAACTACTACTTCAGTATGACCAATTTTCTGAATCACAGCGATCTACCGACCGCTGTTCCCTGACTGGAACAAACCTGCTTTCACAATGCTGGGTTTGTTGCCTCTGATCTGATCCCATCAGCGCGTGTGATGAAAGACAACCTGAAGCCCCCTCCACACACACACACGCACACACACACACACACACACACACGGGTAGTACGGCGCTGTATCACCATGGCAACGGGCCGGCCATTCCTTTACACCTGCCCTGCAACTGCTGGAGAGCTGAAAGGAGGAGGAGGAAAAACGTGTTTCTCTCTCTCTCTTCTGAGCAGGGGAGGATTGCTGTCAGTTAAGTAGGAAGAGAGAAGGGTGGAGGAATGGATGGTTGGCGGGTTAGAGAGATGGTTACAGGGACGGTCATAGGGTTAGGGGGTTAGAGGGACGGTTTGAAGGCTTTATATCATCAGTCTCCTCCTACCATTCCGGGGACATCATCTGGAACAGATGTTGATCCCCAGCGACCCCAACCCTATCTAACTCCCCAACTGCCCAGCCCCTCCCGCCCCTTTCCAGAGGGCTCAGGTCTGGATGAAGAAGAATGGTCACATGCTGTTGGTGCAGAGGGACATCTCCATCCTCTACAGGGGGCCCTGCCAGTCTGTCAGTCTGTAAAAAGAGGAGGGGTGGTGATAGTTAAGAGATAGGAAGGCTGTAGGAGGGGGGAGGGGGGGGTGGTTAAGAGACAGGAAGTGGAGGAGTAGAGAGAGGGAGGTGAGGAGAAGAGTAAAAAGTGAGAAACTGGAAAGTTACAGAGATGGAAATTGGGTAAGATGGAAGGAGGATAAAAGAGGTTGCACTGTGGAGAGGTAGAGAGTGGGGGAAGGTGAAGACGTGGAGAGAGAGAAAGTGGAGAGAGGAAACGTGGAGAGGGAGATGGAGAAGGTTGCTTGTATAATCATCAAGAGTCCAGAGGAAGCTGCAGTTACTCCCGTTTGACCCAGGTGTCCCTCTCTCTCTCTCTCTCTCTCTCTCTCTCTCTCTCTCTCTGACACACACACACACAGGGTCTTTGTAATGGAAATGGTAAAACTCACGCACACACACACACACACCACAGGGCTTTTGTAATGGAAAAAGAATCCTCAACAATGTCCGAGACTTTTGATATACTGTAGCCATTGTACTAGAGAGGAAATTAAATATAGCTGTAGAATAAGCTGCAGCCAAAACCAAGGCTGATTGAGCTGCTGTCTATTCTTGATTGAGGTGAGGAATATACATTTTGGAGAATTGATGAGGGAGATAGATTACTGAGGAGGCAAAGCTCATTACTGACACCGATTTCCAAACACGCGCACATTTACTCTCCCCCTCCCCCTCCCCACCCCCACCCCCCCAGGTCCCTCTCTCTCCCTCTCTCTCTCTCTCTCTCTCTCTCTCTCTCATATTCACCCGCATGCACGCAGCAGAGTTGAGAGTTCTCAACGTTGACAGGTCAACAATATGGTGTTTCATAAAGATAGCCTCCCATGAATCTTATCACTGGCAGTAACAATACCCTCTGTGATGTGGCCTGTCCTTGCCTCCCTGCACCCTCCCAGCACCCTTCCTCACCCCCCCATCTCCTACAGTCCTTATCACCACAAGTGTCATTGATTTTGTACACCAACACTGGCAGTGAGCCAAATACCTGCCTTGCCTGACCACAGACTTCAGTCTTGTTTAGTTTTTTCCATCAAGTGTTTTTTTCTGCTAGTGTCAACAAAAGGCCCATGGCAGGTGATCAACTTCATCTCTACACTATGTGTACAAGGGCTGCATAAAACTGATTTCATTTCACTAAATTATAATATGAATATTTCTCATGATTGTTATTCAGCACTGGACATTATCTCTAGGCTAAAGGAGTTTCAATACTAGAGAGCTTATAGTTTGGTAGAAGCTGTGCACAGTAAATTAATTAACAAAAACGAAACAAAGTGAAAAACGAATCCATCAAAACACGAGTGTGACTGAAACAATCAACAAAGCAGACAATGGTGAATCCAAGGACTCCTGCTTTGCCCTTAAACCTATGCTATACGTCTGTGTTCCATGAAAATCCACATCAGACTTCATTCCCGTTCCTTTGACAGCAACTTTACATCAGGGCTTTGAGCGCGGTTGATTAAGTCAGGAGATTACAGGTTCACAGGATATTGAAATGCTCCAAAGCCAAGTGTGCTCAAAGGCATTTCTCTGTTCAAGAACTGTTTTGATATTTTCCTACTAAGGCATTTCCTTGTGATGTTCACTTGACTGAAGATCACCAGACCCCTGAATGACCTAATATTCTACAAAACCAGCTATTTAACTGAACTCATGTTTGAATTATAGGCTTTGGCTGCAGTGTAAAAAGGTGTATTAGGAGCAGTGTATTGTATTAGCAACATTGACACCTGTCTGGCCTGGGGAAACTAGATTCGAGTTTCTAGATTCTGTACTTATCTTTGGTCGCTCACTATGAACTGAAGAACAAAGGGATAGTCTTTCTGAAAGATGTTGGTTGAAAATCAACTGTCTTACTGTCATCATTGTTAAAACTGGAACCAAGGACATTTCCAATGACACAAGCATTTTACCAAACAAAAAAAGACACACCATAGTAATACAAACCATTCGACATCCACGGAAGGGCACAGAACGTGTGCGTTTGTGTGTGTGTGCGTGTGTGTGTGTACGGTGAACTTCACACTTTTTCGCGCGTGGGGAATGGCTACAGAAATCGCCCGTAAGGGGCCACAACAGCTTACGTAACAGAGCTCCCTATGGTAGGTTGTCCTGGTGACGGGTTGGACTTCTGTACAGATGGATTCTCTCTGTAATGACACTGTTTAGGTTTGAAGGTGATAAAGATGGAGGTGCTGAGCGGGTTGCAGAGACGGTCTCGTGCGGAGAGAGGAGCCGTCGGCTCTGATAACAAGGTGGAGGATAAACGAATGACAGCACACAGCCTTCCCAGCGCTCGGTGTGTGTGTGTGTGTTTACCTCGGTGTAAGTATGTTTGAGTGAGGGCGTGTTCTGAGTTGTCTCCCATCTCTATTATAATTCATAATGTCCCTGCTCATTACAACCCAGGTCAGAAGACTGAATGGGAGTAGGGAGGAAAGCGAGAAGCAGAGAGAACAGAAAAAATGAAACTGAAAGAGTAATACAGATCCCCTTGACTGCAACACTTAAAAGGAGTACATTAAGGTTAATCGGCACTGCAAATCAAAAGGAGGAATTGAACACGGTCATTAACACATTTCCTGAGGTGCACTCTGTGGCTTTCCACAGGGGGAACAGTGCCGCTCTGACACGGAGGAGGGGGAACATATTCTAGTAGGAAAGAAAAACAGAGGGGAAGGAGATCCACACAACAAGAAGGAGAGAGCGACAGATGAGTGATTGTCTGAGCTTTCAAAAGGCCAGATGACTCGTGGCACGTGGGGAGGGGGGGGACGTGGGGGGTGCGATGCACGGTTCTCTCTGCTGAGGAACACAGGGCGCCGTCTCGTCTGTCTTCTCACCCAGACTGAGCCTCTTCGCAGCCCCTTCCCTGTCCCGCGCTGCGGCGGTGATGGATGGCTTCAGGTGGGGGAGACCCCGGCGGAGATAAACGGCCTTCAGAGATTAAACAACCACGAAGTAAGTCTGCTGCTGAGGCGGATGAAGAGCTGGAGAGCCTCCGGAAGTTGTGAGTGTGTGTGTGTGTGTCTTGGAAGAAGACGGAGAGAAGGAGAGCGAGAGACAGGGACAAGGGAATAAGTCATTTTTTTATATCTCAAGAAACGTGTATCCCCTCAATATGCTGATTAACCCCCAACAGTACAGCTCTGCCTTTGCCAAGCCTGTGTTGGGAGTTTGTCCTCCTAGCTCCAGGAGGAAGTGATGGTGAAAACAGAGAACGGTGACCCAGGAGAACAGGGAGGAAGTCTCCTGTAAAAATCACGTCTTTCATCTACCCAGAGGGAACCAGAGGAGGAGAACCAGGGAGGGGAGTCAGAGGAGGGGAACCAGAGGAGGGGAACCAGAGGAGGGGAACCAGAGGAGGGTCTTTAGGAGACCGTGAGGAAACTGCTCCAGGAGGCGCGACGGACCGCATAGTCAGGGCATTTACGGAAAACAAACTACAAGGTTGATGAGAGGGTTGTGTTGCATGAACAGTAAACCCTGCTGATTAAAGACCACTGTTAACCATGTGACCCAATCTGATTTGGATGAGAGGGTCGGCTAAAACCACACAAATATCTCACAAGACAAACGTGTTGTAAACTGTAGCATCAAGCTTCTGCAAAAACATGCAATCAAGCATTAGTTAATGACTTTAAATGGAACACCATATATGGGTGAGCACTTGTTGAGGTAAACACTAAACAGCAGTTTCAACCTCTTAGGACTGTTTGGTAAAAACCAACAAGCAAAAAGCTACTTCGAATCCATTAAGGTTTCTGTGGCGTTTCTCTATGCAGGTAAAACTCTGTCTAATAAGATGCTTCACATGCTTTCTCATATGTTTAAATAGACACACGCACTCCATTCATTGGCAGCCCACTCAGACTCCTGGTTGAATTGACCAGTTAATAATGAGAAATAGCGGGGGAAGGACACCTATCTCTCACTCTGTGAGAGAGAGCGAGAGAGAGAGAGCGAGAGAGAGAGCGAGAGAGAGAGCGCGAGAGAGAGCGAGCGAGCGAAAGAGAGAGAGCTTTTAGTGTTAATCTATGGACTTGTGACTGGCAAAATCACTAAAACTCTTTCATCTCCATGCTTTTAACGGAACAGTCTTTTCAGCATTTGGTGTGTGAGTGTGTGTGTGAGTGAGTGTCCTGCGTTTGTCTGCAGCGAGATGGACCCTCCTCCAAGACGTGTACAAAGGGAAGAAGAGGCCTAATGTCCTTTCCTGGGTCAATGACTACACCAACTGCTGCAGTCAGAACACAACAGCCTGAAAGCATTTGTGATTAATGACGCCCATGCAACAACAAAAAACACGCAATACAGATCTTCAGCAAGGAACGGCTGAAGGCTATCTCATTTGCAAGATGAGTGGCTGTGAAGGGCTCTCCAAAACCCATAGTCCCAGTCCTATTTTCAGCCTGTACACCCGAGCTCCTGAAAGACAACTTGAGCTTGAATTAAAGCGAGCTGTTTCACGCATCCATGAAGAGAGCCATGAAGACCCAACGTATGTGACGAGAGCCACAAGTAGGCTGACGTGCGTGTGTGTGTGTGTGCGACAGTGTGTTTGTGTTCAGGAGATGGGCTTATTTGGTCAGTCACGACGACTGCGAGAAACGCACAGAAAAAGTGGATCATGCGGCTTTGTTAATCGTCAAAACAACCCACGCAGAACGACGGCTCGACAACGCACTCCAGAACACCGAAGGGCGCTCCTTTGCAAACGCCTGGGTTAGGGTTAGGGTCAACCAGCATCACTAAGTACAACTACACAACAGACTGTTGTGTCAGGACGTGTGTTGTGTGTTACAGCAGCATAGGACGAATCCCCCAGTAGGGTTATTTCAGACAGTGTCAGGGACAGAGGCCCGAGGAGGAGGCTGAACATGAGGTCAGTCCTCTGAAGGCTGCAGGACAACGTGCCCTCACAGCGCAGGTCGAGAGTTGACCGCTCGTTTTCAGCAGGCGGGGGCAATCTCTGTGTCCTGTCCTCTCGCCCCAAACTCGCTAAACAATCCTCGTTGGCGTGGCAACGTGGATGGCTGTCATGAAACCGCTGAGGGACGAGGTTAGGTAGGCGTTAGGTGTGTCGAGTTCATAGATGAACAATAGCCACTGTGTTTGCATTTAACTGTCCTGTGTATTTATTGTTTGGCTCTGTGTGTATGTCGGCAGTTGAATTTGAACTGCACGTTTCACACATTTTGGACTTTGCGCTTGTATTTCATCACAGGGAAAGGTGGTTTCTGCAGAGGGGTTGTTGCCCAGTAGGCCTACATGCATTCAGCCGGTGCTGTCTCGAAATCTTCCAACTTTGGCGTCCAACGGCGTAATAAAATCCCCCATCAGGTCGTCCCCCTCGTGGTTAACGTTCCCGGCCTCGTGGCTCATGTTACTGCCTCGTGAAGACGTCAAGGCCGAGCCGTCCTCTCAGTGTGTGTACGCGAGCCCTCCAGAGAACGCTGGAATGAGCCTCTCCGAGACCCCCCCGACCCCGACATTCCCTCCCTTCGTCCTCCTCCGCGACCGAAGCGCTCCCGGCAAACCTCGACAACAGGAAGCGGAGGAGAAGTGCTTCCTGTTGACGGAGGGGGAGGAGGGGTGTCAGGGGGGAGAGACCACCAGGGTCATGTTACTGCATACACTGCAGAGCTTCCCGATAAATTGAATTAGAGGTGGGAAGGGGGGGTTATGTCTGGAAGCGCATCAGAGCTGGCCGTGCTTTCTGGGAGCCCAAACAGTGCTCTCTGTCAGGGGTTCCCTGGCCGGGCGTTGACTGGCGTGTCTATCACAGGTCCTGGCTGACAGATGGAGAAGGCTCCACTCTTAGCAGCTCCATCTCCTCATCTTACTTCCACGGCACCTCGGGGTTCTCACAATAATCCCCGTCTACAGTCAAAACTTTAAACTGTTTTTGTTCCGCCAGCGTAACCTGGACCTCTCGTCTAGGCGAGGAGGGGTGTGAGAGGCTTGGCTTCTGCTGGCCAACCATGACCTTTCCCAAGGTTTTCCTACTCTTTGAGAAGGTTCCCAGATTCACTAAGCAAAGCCCCTAAGTGGCCTTAAACATGAACCTGAGGGAGGAGAGACAGACCAGACATTCCAGAGGGGTATTTGGTTCTCGTTGCCCTCTCCTGTAAAACAACCTGTGACCTTTACAGACATTCAGCTGAGGTGAACCTGACACTGAAGTGCCTCACTCTTTCTCTCCTCTTCTGTCTCTCCACTCTCTCTGTACACAAACACACTCTCTCTCTCTCTCTCTCCATGCCCTATGTACACAAACGTTCGCTCTCTTTCTCCCTCTCTCTGTACACAAACACTCTCTCCAATCTCTCTCTCTCGCTCCACTCTGTACACAAACGCTCCACCTCGCTCTCTTTGCACTCTCGGTGCTCAAACACTCTCGCCCTCTTTCTCTCTCTCTCGCTTTCTGCCTCCACACTATTGGTACACAAACGCTCTCTCTTGCCCTCTCGAGTTCCCTCCCTTTCAAACCGTCACGTTCTGCGGTCGGCCTGCGGAGAGCAGTCCCCTACAGAGGATCACGCAGACAGGACGCCCGTGCCCCCCCATCTCCCCACTGAAACAGCCTTGATTTGGCCCCCTATACCGGTATGTGATCACAAAGAGAGGAGAGCGAGAGAGAGCGAGAGAGAGAGAGAGAGAGAGAGAGAGAGAGAGAGAGAGAGAGAGAGAGAGAGAGAGAGAGAGAGAGAGAGAGGAACGGGGGAGCGGGGGGCAGTCACAGAGAGAAGGATTGGGCTAGAGGTGTGGGTTAAGCAAACTACCCCCGCAGTTGCAGAGAGCCAGGCGATGTGTGGTCCTATCAGCTAACCGACAGGCGTCGGGGACAAACCGCGGCAAGGCCTCACGCGGGGCGCTAACACGCTTCAGCTCTCACCGAGAGCGTGTTCCCCGTCGGCGTGCACCGTCGGGGTCGCGAGAGACGAAAGGAATCCTTCTCTGCCTTGGGGGACATCAGTCCCACTGGTTAGGTGTGATACAAAGAATCAACAATGAAGCGAGAATCGTGACACACAGTCCAAGTTGGTCTCTGTCGGCGGTTCAGCTACGTATGATGTCATCTATTCATCTAGCACGAATAGAGAAAAGATGTCATCCAAAGAGACACAGGAGACACCCTGCGCTCCGCAGTCAAAACACTCAGACACCGAGCTAGTCACCCATCTAGTCCCTGTCATCTGATGTAGACTGCAACATAACATTGCAAAAGCCAGAACGATGGATAAACTGGCAAGCTGAAATGAACCCAGCGTCGGACGGAGAGGAGAACTGATTTATTGCATGGGAAGACATCTGTGCTCGCATGCCCAAGATGTCTTAATTCCCCCGGCATCTGGTCCATCGGCAGGCTCCAGCGCTTCCTCAGGATGGAGGTGGCCAGGTCAGCTCAGCCTGGATCCATCTCCCAGTCCGGGATCTGGTTACACAGCCAGCAGGTGTTGCAATGCTCATTAGTCATGATGTCAGAGACACCTCACCTTGTGATGGTGTGTGTGACGCCCTGCTCCTCACTGCGACAGAGAGACAGAGAGAGAGAGAGAGAGAGAGAGAGAGAGAGAGAGAGAGAGAGAGAGAGAGAGAGAACGTGTCTGTGTGGTTTTCATAGTTTATTTCCCCAAGCGTAGCCGACGGCAGATACCCAGATTTCTGTGTGTGTGTGTGTGTGGCAGGCCCAGTAGACCCATGTCTCCTTCACAGTACATTGGTGTGACCTACATAGGGCCTCTAGAGGAGATAGAGCCGCGTCATCCTTCAAAACAAACAGAAACACCACAGCTCAGGCAATATCCTGCCATGAGATGACTTATTGATAAGACACGCACACACACACACAGTCATGTGTGAACTTTCAATTTGGAAAGTTCGACAACAACCCCTTCCAGCTCCCCTGAGAATCAAGGTGTTTGCTATTGGATACAAATTGGTTAGTCAGTCTACAAGTGTTGCATAGTAACTACCTGGCTACGTTTCCTGGGTTTTCATTTGAACCAGGTGGTAACATTTTTGGATATGGAACATTAACGTTCATAAATTATTCTGACGCTTGCGACTGCAGCACAAAACACTTTTACGGATGTTTGGCAACAAACAGGCGATAAGTGTCTTTGAGATGGAAAGCAAGGGAATTGTAATAATCTATTCACTCACTCACACACACACACACACACACACACACACACAGACAAACATGCATACAAACATGCAAACACAGGAACAGTAGTCTCCTACAAAGTCAGAGGCTGTTTCTCTTTCATGTTCCTGTGTTTTGTTTCTCTTGCAACCTCCCCCTCCAGACCTTGAGAGCACATTCACAAGACACACAAACTCTTCCTCCAACTGTCTCAACTTCACGTCCTTTTTTCTCCGACCGACACACAAAAACACACACATTCACACCAAATCATAGGCGCAACTGTAATTCATGAAGTTAAAGCTATTTATCAGTAATATCCAACTTCAACCTTAGTGCCTCTGAAGTTAATTGACTAAACCCGTTTCTGCTCCTGATGGCAGATGGGAAACTAGAGACAGACTCCTTAAGATGTAAATGTTTTTAATGTATCTGGCTACGACACTAACTCCTAAATGTTGTCTCCTTTTGTGTTTCTGTCTGTAACTATGTTTGTATGCATGCTGCTGCCTGTCTTGGCCAGGTGTCCCTTGAAAAAGAGATTATTAATCTCAAATGGGTCTTTCCTGGTTAAATAAAGGTTATTATTATAATCTCTCCACGACTGACAAAATAATCATCTAGGCCAGATTTCTCCCTATTTCCCAGCCCGCTGAGGTATGGAGACGAAGCCTTCTCTTTCCCCTTCGTCTCTTTCATTCCACGTCTCTTTCCAACTCTTGCCCCATCCCTCTCTCTCTCTCTTCTGTTCTCGCTTCCTTGCTCTTCTCGACTTTAATTTGCCTCTGTCCTCTGTCCTCGGCAGAGCGAAGGAGGATGCGGCACACTTCAGCGGGAGAAGAGCTGCAACTAGCAGGTGTGCACGATTCAAGAGGCTGCGGGGGAGTTAGGGCGTCGTGCGAGTCCAGATACTGCAGTGTGCGTGCGTATGTATGTGGGTGTATGTGGGGCTGTGTGGGTGTGCAAAAGGGAAAAGGCAAAAAAGGATAAAAGGTGGTGCAGTCATCAACCCATCCACCCACACAAGTCTTACAGCTTCTGAGGAACCCATTAACTGCACAATACAGGCTTTCTGACATCGTTGTTTGGTTGTAAGATTCCGAAAACATGAACCCCATAGCAATCATGACCAGAGGATGTGAATCAATAGCAAGAAACTGAATTTCACAGAGGTGATAGAACAATCCCTCTAAGCTGTGTCTATCCAACACTTATGGACTGTGACAAGAGACAAGGGTTGAGGTGAGATGCAGGAACCACAAAAACACTCTTACAGTAGATGTAAAAGCAGGAGGAAAGCCTCAAGTCAAACATCAAATCAAAACCATTTCCCAGGACCAGCCCAGCCTATACAGAAGATGTATTGATTAGTAATCAGTCATAATCGATGTGAAATCTCAGAAGAACATTAGCATGTCAGTTCAGGTGGATTAACATTCTGCATGTCATACTTAACACAATCCAACGTACCCACATGAATTCTCAATCAATCATCCA
Source organism: Hypomesus transpacificus (assembly GCF_021917145.1). Lineage (NCBI taxonomy): Eukaryota > Metazoa > Chordata > Actinopteri > Osmeriformes > Osmeridae > Hypomesus > Hypomesus transpacificus. The sequence continues at coordinate 1,044,873 of NC_061084.1, forward strand.
CTGGATATAATGAGCTTTAATTCCCTGACAATTCGGCAAGAGCTAGGACTGCGAGTTCAATACCACACGTGCATCTTGAAAATAACATATGCAAAGGCCGTGGTAATCTGTTCCTAGTGGGGGTTCTAGCCGTGCAATACATTTTGGACGGCAAGGCCTTCTAATACAAACACGCGTAAATAAGCTATACATTCATTAATTGTTTTCAGGGATGTCCTACTTGCGTCTAATAAAGGTTCGTCTGCAGAAGACAAACCTTTATTAGCTGCCAAATCAAACTGTAAATCCATCCGACTTACCCTTTTAGACAAGGTGAAATCTTGGATTGTATTTGTCCAGGAGGGCCCAAAGTACACCCAAGCCTGCTTGTCGTTGCGCAGCCAAAGTCCTTCTCAAATAGATTGGGTGGGAGGTTTAGTGAATCTTAAATTGCTTCGCAGTCCAGACAGTGAAAATGATTCCTTCTCCACCTCCTCGTCTGACGAGTTGTCATCCCTCTCACCCAGCTCCAACTCATCTTCTCTCTCCTGCATCCACAACAGCTTCCCATTACCTTAGCTCTCTGGTTGCTCCTCAGCCAAACTTTGAGGCTTATTTCTGCTCTGTTTAGGCCCTGAAGATTCTGGCTAATACATTTTAATGATTACTCTGTTGTTAGAATTTTGTGATGTTCTGCCTTGACTGACTTGGAACGGCGAACGACGACTTATTTCAATTAGTGCTTTCAAACTGCAAATCAAGATCAGCCGTTGCCCGTTGTCGACATGGGTGCATTTATTTACGTCAACAAAGTACACAACCCGCAACACAACCGTGTTTTATAGACCGTACATGGTTTTATTTATTTTAGTATATATTTCAAATCTTCAACATTTTGGGTAAATTGTAGACAGGCTAGTGAATTTGGAGGTGATGGAGCGCGCCGTGGTCCTGGAATGCAGGAGCTCTGAGACTCAAAGTTCCTGCACAAGTTATCCACTATTAACCACTAACAAAATCCAAAATGAAATTAGAAAACGGACATAACAAACCAAAATGAAATGTTTGCTTTTTACATTTATAGTGGTGAACGTGCAGGTGCCCATCGGCCAGCACCCCTACCTCCCACGTCCTTGCATAGGCCTGTATATACGCATCAGGTTCACCAGATAGCCCTAGTCAACATCATTAAGAAGGGTGTAGAGTGAAAATTCTGCTTGCTACAGATAATAATCTTTTCTAACCCTCCTTCCCACAACCACAGCAGGTATTTTTCCAGTCGTGAGGGCAACGATTTGAGAAATTTTTATGTCAGGCTTTTCTAAGCGATCAGAGCCAATGACTGAAAGCTGAAATTCTACACGAATTGCAGAAAGGGATGACAGAGATAGGGAGAGAGAAAGAGCTGGACTGTTATGGACAAGGTGAGGGCCAGAACACCAAAGGAATGAACAGATGACATTAAGAAACGTGAATGATTCATAACACTGTGTGGAGGATGGAGGAAGCCAGGTCGAGCAGTAACTAAAGGCAATTTGTACAGGCCTACAATTGAAACAAAAAACAGCAGAATGGGCCACATAATTTAGAATAGTGCCATGACCACACAACTTTGTCATATTCATCCTTTAGAAATTGAATGACAACCCATTTGTAGACTGATGAAATATAAGCGTTTGGGCTGCATTTGTGATCTTGTGGTCTAAAAACTACTGGTCTAATAACACATTGATTTGTGTGGCCCTGATGACAGAGATATATGCTTTTTCATCTTTTTCATTATTCAAGGGCATTGTATTCCAATCAGGACAATTTATTCTGGCTCCTGGAGTTCCAACTTCTGACTGTGATACTTGGCTTTTATTTTGTAAGATACCACAATTCCATGATATCTGGTGGCACAATAATAAATAAGGATTCAACCCTTGTGCTGCCTTCGGGTCACATGACCCAAAGGTTCATAACGAACCATCGTTGTGTTTACCCAATTATACCCAGTACAAAAACGAATACAAATAATTGTATTTTAACCTTCACATTGTGGGGGGTCTGAGACAGACCAACGGTTAAAAGAAAATGCTTCACTTTGTTTTTGTATGCAGTAAAGTTGTCGCAATACGAGGGTGGTTCACAATGACTGATGGGTCAGAATGACCCGAAGATAACACAAGGGTAAAGCAATGATCATGTGGTGTTTATATATCTGTGTCGTCGCCCCCCACCCCCCCCCCCAACCCCACACACACACGAGTGATAGTGAGTTCCAAATGTGTCGACAATCAATACTTCTTCCTTTCTTTCCCCAGCAAGTGTTTTCATCTCACATGCAAAGACCATTAACATAGAGATAGGTTGAGGACATCTTTATTGCTTAACACACTGCTGCACCCCAGGAGAAATATCAAGCTGAAGGGCAACCTCACCCATGGGGATGTAGACTAAAGCACATTATATTGCACTGAGAACCTCTCATGTGTTGACTTGAATAGCAGGGGCTGAATTTCTTAATACCAATGCAGGGGAAAATATGTGAGGCACAGGTTATAATGACCCTTAATGATGTTCGGAAGAGTGAAAATCCTAATATCATGTTGAGGTGTATTGTGAAAAAACTGTTTAAACTGACAATTGGCATTTGGAGTTCCCTACGATTTAAAATAACATTGGACTCCACAATAATGTGTTAATTTAGCTTGCATCCAAAGTGATGTACAGGGGGGGTTGCAAACCTGAGACCTGATCTGCAGTAGAGTGTTCTACCACTGAGCTATACCCATCCCCATGCTCTACCACTGAGCTATACCCATCCCCATGCTCTACCACTGAGCTATACCCATCCCCATGCTCTACCACTGAGCTATACCCATCCCCATGCTCTACCACTGAGCTATACCCATCTCCATGCTCTACCACTGAGCTATACCCATCCCCATGCTCTACCACTAAGCTATAACCATCCCTTAACAGTAAATTGGAAACATTGTTTGCTTAGTAGAATCTGGGGACAGACAGAAATTGACATTCACAAATTGTCAGAATATGTACTGTTAGAATGATGATAACCACAGTGCATGTGGATTTACTGTTTTCACCGGTCTATATCTAGCAAGCAAGCGTCCTCAATACAGTGGCATTGAGGTAAGAAGAAAATGAGAAGACAAAGCCAGAGATCAATGGGGAGTTCATAATCGGATTAGCTGTAATCTGCAGAGAATAACTTTCTAGTTTATTACCGAGACATTCCCACTTTTCCAGAAGTAAACATGTAAGAAACAAGTGGCAGGGTTTAAAGCTAGGTAGAATTGTTTTTATGAATAAAAGCCGACACACAACATAAGTGCCAATTCATAAAACTTTCTCGTTTATTTACAAATTCATGACATTTTGTGATGTGATTCAAAGAATCCTGTAAAAGATTGTGGTAAAAACACTGTCTGTTCAGTTGGTAAGTCTCCAAAAAGTTGCATTGCACAAGATGTAGCTGGGACAAAACACGTGCATGCAATATTTTTACATTCAATGTAACCAAAATAGATTTGATTACAAAATAAAGTATTCGATATAAACATCTAAATAATCCTATTTAACAAGCAGATTCATCTAATCTCGAAAATCTACAATTTAAATATTGTTCTCCTTTAGTGGTTTTATTAAAATAGCAGAACAATGCTGCTGGTCATATGGCTAGCAAAAATATAAATATATTTTTTGTTACTCTACCATTGTATTTTTCACTTTCAAATACAAGTGTAGTATAGATCTACATGGATCTGTTTGGCTTGAACGTTTTGGAGGACAGAAAAGTGTTTCTCTTTTCAGCAGAAGCAACATGGGTTCTCTTCTGAAATGCTCTGCAAACATAGCATAGCAGCCTTTTTGCATTTCAAGTCAATGACAGGACAATAACAGTAGGAAGGGAGCCAGAAACAAGATGTCAAACTACGGTGACAAGTTTGATTAGGAGTTCTTTCCAGATAAATCGGTGGTGTCTCCAAGTGGGGACAGAATTATTAGGGGGATTCATTCATTCATTCAACAATTGTCGATGGATTTGCTCCCCTCTAACAAATCCACACTGCTCACAAGGGTGGTGAACTGTAAGACACCAGACAGGTAGTGATGGAGGAGAAAGAGTGTTTGTAATCTCTCCTCCTTCAGCAGAGAGGTGCACATCCACAGCAGCCAATGGCTCCATCTAAAATGGCGCCCAGGAGCCGACGCCAGAGGCAGGAAACAGTTGGAATTCAGAAGATGTGAGTCACAGTGACGGAAGGGCAATCAGGATCTTCAGAGAGAATACTCAAGAGACTGAAATTTTGGAGGATTGAATGTTTGCTGCTCAACATCCATCTTTTCTATCGGGATGGGACGTAATCTAGTCAAACGAGGGAGAGAAGACGAGGAAACGTTGATTGGTTTCAAAGTGATGAATGGCTAATGTCAGGAAACTAATAAACTGACTGATGAGCTCCTGAACACTCAACATTAAAACTGTCCAGCTAAAGTACTTTGGCGCCCCCTATCGTACTTTTTAGATAGGTACAGTACTGTGTCGGTAAGATGTCATTCTTGGAATTCCCCCCAAAAAGGGCCAAATACTATATCTATTACATATAATTGAACTAAACATTTGAAATACTGGCACAGCACTTCTACTGATGCCAACTCTTGGCAATAAATACGTCCACTCTTCACAACAATGGGCATTGTTTTCTATCTATATTTCAGCTCTGCACTGAAGAAATTCCCTGATTTGGTCCATTTCCATCAGTAAAGTTATTGCTAAAGATGTCATTGTCCCTCCTTCAAAATAGACATATATAGACACTGGCAAACAGTGAGAATTCATGCTGATAACTCAAAGGAACAAACAGTACATAAAACATTTGCATACTGTTCAAGCAATGACTCAACCTACTTTGACATCACATTCACATACATTCAGTGAGAGTCAACCAATCTAGTTTCAACCTACACTTCACTTCTGGTCAATAGCTATTTCTACAAGTTCTAGTTCATATGTTCTTAAGCGAGAAAACATCTGTCATCTTTCCCTGACATCGGTTGTGTTCAAACTGACGATCTTACATGTGGAGCACAACTACAAACGATCCAATTACCCTGCAACACTGGGTGCCACGGACTCCAGCTCAGTAGCCAAATAAATAACAAATCCTCTATAGCATGTCCGCCACAACGAGACCAAACGTCATATTCCGTGACCTCAGAGGGCAGAAAAGCAGAAGTGCTCTGACAGCGAGAGCACACCGGGAACACGGGCCGTACGGTGCACGCCGTCTCACGACCAGTTCAGCTCGCCGCGCGCACGAGTGGCGAACGCGACCAAGACGTTTGTGACGTCCGTGTGGCGTCACGTAGCAGCATGGAGAGTAAGGGGTTCGAGCGCGTCGTTCCCACACGCGCGTGGACCTGCACCTGAGCGTTAGGGATTCACAGGGGCTCAACGGGCCCCTTTCTTTAGCATTTCCCCTCCAAAAGCTCTCGTCAAAAGGCAGCTAAAGCAAAAAAGGAGTACTGTGGAATGGAGATCTGTAGGTCATGGTTTTGATATAGCACCCTATGCCTTTGTGTGTCGAGTGCACATTCTTGCAAGAACGTACACTACTCAGGGCATAAAATGAATGGAAAGCATGGTGCAGTGAACAGGTAACAGTAATGTTGGATTTGTGATTACAGGCCACTATCTGCATGTTATTTGGAATAGTTAAAAGGAATGAGAAACTGTTGAAGGTAGCTTAAGAACATATTCAAGTGATGTTATATAAGCAACCACTTGGCAGGTAGGTGAGCAAGACTGGGAGGCCAGCTTGTGGAACCGACTGAAGAAGAGGAGAATTGTGCCGCCGGGGAGGGGAAACGATCCAGAGGGAAAAGAATAATCAGCAAAATGTACAGTGTATGCATGCCCACTATAAGAATCCCCTCAGGCCTAGAAACCAACACCTAACTGCGCCAGAAAACACCATGAGTACAGAAACATGCGGATGGATATAAATAACTTGTTGTTTCAGCATCTAACAGAACATTTCTATAAAACACAGACTTATTTGACTATGGGTTACACTGACACCTTGGCCTGATAATATCACCCCCTGTTGAGCACTAAGACCACATCTTGACTTACTAAGAGGTCAATGTGACCTGAACATGGGACATGGCCACCTGATACACCTGCTGCCTTTAGCAGCAGTCAGCTAGAACTCCTGCAGTCCTGACTGTCCATAGCTAACCTGACAACACAAACCCCAGAGGACACCCCTATTCCTAATCCCATTTGGACCGCCCCTCCATTCAGGCTAGGTGAATGTGCTGGAACCTTCCATTGCATGTAGAGGGGTTGTCACGTCATTTTCAAGTTTGGCTCAGGAGCAGGGGGAGCCAGAGGAGGCCGACAGGGTGCAGACAGGGGTGGGGAGGCCGTAGAAGAGGGGGTCGGTCATCGGGAAGAGGAGGAGGAGGAAGAAGAGGACGCCTAAGACGTAGCAGCTGAGCACGGTGAGGCGGTGTTGGTGCTCCAGGGCCGTGCCCAGGGCGGGGAAGCCCATGTAGTTACAGAAGGAGTGACACAGCACGGGGCCCACCAGGTGACCTGAGGACACAGGAGGACCGGTATTTAGCATAGCACACTGGGGGACAACAGAAAACAGGACTAGGTCCTACTCAGACGGACAGCTCGTTGGCATAGCACACTGGGGGACAACAGAAAACAGGACTAGGTCCTACACAGAGGGACAGCTCGTTGGCATAGCACACTGGGGGACAACACGAAACACGGAAGGGAGACACCCTGACCTGTTCTGATGAAGATGAAGGCGGTATAGGCTCCAAAGATGGCCGTGTAGGAGAACTGGAACGCTGCAACGTCAAACACAAAACTCAGTCGGCAGTCCTTCAGATGGCTCTCAGCTGTGAGACCCTAAAGGGCTGAGACCTGAAAGCCCAGATGGCGTACACAGAAGACAGAGGCGTTAGGAAGGTTCCTTCCGTACCTGCAGACAGAAAGATCCCAGACACGGTTCCTTGCCTGAAGCGTAGCAGCTCTATCACGTGATGAAAGTGGGCTGCAAAACACAACACAACGACACAGCAAACATCAACATCAAACATCGGGGAGTTAGGTGGCTGAACGGTGAGGGAATCGGGCTGGTAATCTGAAGGTCGCCAGTTCGATTCCCGGCCGAGCCAAATGACGTTGTGTCCTTGGGCAAGGCACTTCACCCTACTTGTCTCGGGGGGAATGTCCCTGTACTTACTGTAAGTCGCTCTGGATAAGAGCGTCTGCTAAAATGACTAATTGTAATTGTAATCAACACACTGACGCTCAGACCCCAAAAGTGCAAAACAACTCCTTCTGAAGGAGGATATCCGTTTTGCAACTTTCATTTGCGACCTCCGCTACAGAGTGCTGGATTGGGACGGACAGACTCACCCACTCCGAAGAAGAGCGGGCAGGTGAAGATGGCGGTGGAGGGGCCGGCACAGGGCACCAGCATGGGCAGCATGCAGGCTCGGAACACCAGCTCCTCCGTGAGAGGAGCCACCACCTGGTTCCTCAGCCAGCGCATGTCACTCAGACACAGGGCCCAGAAACAAGGGTCTGTAGGGGAGCGGGGAGGAGAGCCGGTGGAGAGGGAGGAGGAGGCGGGCAGGGGGAGGAGGAAGGAAGAGGAGCAGGAGGAGAGCCCGAGGGAGGAGAGCGGGAAGAGGAAGGGAGAGAGAAAGACAGAAGGAGGAACAGAGAAAGCAGATGGGGCTTATTAGTAGTACAGTACTGTTTGTACACCCGTGTTTGTGTGTGTGTGTGTGTGTCCAGTTACCTAAGGCCACTCGTATCCCATCCATGAAGCCCCAGGGACAGTCCATAACCAGCTGGATGAGAGGCCCAAGGAACAGCACCTAGCGACACAAACACCCATACTCTTATCTCAAGATGTACATATTGCAGTTGTGAAAAGAGTTCATGGCAACAATCCATCTATATTCCCGGCACCTCATGTCACACGTTAGTTATTATTCTGTACTCAACATACGGTATATCAATCTACTATATCAACCTATCTATCTGAGTACTGATGTGGTAGTGGAGTGGTGTGTGTTACCATGGTGAGCAGAAGAGGCAGCACGATGGCAGGGAGAAGACCCTCAAAGCGGACCCCCATCAGGGCCAGTAATGATGGGCCAGGCTGGAGATGGAGGGACACATTTCAGTCATGTTCACCTTGGCATTATGTCATAGATTTATTTTTATATGAAAACGTTCAGAGCTTCTTATAAACAACTATAGATAGTAATAGGCTCCCATCGTTGATGCCCTGAAGCACAGATCAGTAGACAGGCTGAAGACGTCACGTCTACATGGCAAACCGGAAGTGATTGCGCAATGAGTGCATAGTCCATCTGGAGATGAGAACAGAAACTCTGAAGTGGTCCGTTCATTATGTCACAGTCACTCATACTCACACTGATGCCCGTGTATTCCTTCCATGCCCATACAAAGACTGGCGACAGAGCGGACACGATCAGGACACTTGTGAAGCGTCGTTTTATCACGGCTGGGTGGTCCCTGCACGAGCACACACAGACACAGTTGCACGTGATGGATCACAGGCACACGTGTCAATGTGGCAATTTGTAAACAAACCCCCTTTTACTGAGGAAACCGATGAAATACGGCTAGTTAGGTTCGTTTGGTTAACCTAGCAATGCAATGCATTTAGTTAGCCAACTAGTATATCTTAATGTCGTCCTGGTAACCTGAGCCAGTAGGTGCTAGAGCATGCCGCTTCCGTATTAGCTATGCAAGCTAGAAAGCTTAAAATAGCCTGCTAAGCCGAGGGGCTGCGAATGGCCAAGAAAGTATGGTTTAAAAGGCTTACCTGGGCAGATCACTTCTCCATACGTATAAACTCCCAACATAGGAGCAGGCGAGCAGCAAACAGGACAGAATTGATACCCAGCACAATCCGTCAGGAGGCACAAACTCGCCATTGCTGCTCATCGGCTTGGACACAAGATTTGGCGTTAAATCGTCATCCTCTACCATGGCGGAGGGTCTACACGAAGATATTAGTTAGTGTTGTGTTAAATCTTTAGACACTTAGTGAAAACTGTTCTTTAAGCAAGCTGTGCAAAATTATTTGACGCTGACAGTCCACTAAACATATATTCCTGGCGCTGTGTTTTGACGTCATTGCGTGGCGTCAGGCGCTGACCTACACCTTTAAATGCTACTGGCTGGTTTTATTGTTGCCAACGCCATTATAATTGTGTGCAAGAGCGTTATTGCTCCAGAGTGGTAAATATATATAATTTTAGTTATCATGCATATTATAATGTTGTATTCCTACTATGTGTATGATACGTGTGTGGGCTACTGATATAATGCTGCTTTTATTGGCCTAATTTAAAATACTTTTAATTTATAGGCAACATCTCAATTCTGTCTCTCCACTCCAGTGGCAGTTTACTAAGAACTACGATACAACTGTTACACAACCTGGTGATGCCTTTGTATGAATACATAGATAGCATATTGTTGGCTATTCACAAACCACTGTTTGGTACCTATATATCTTTTCATACTGTAGCCCATTACTGTACGGAAACAAAGCGTCACGGGCGTAGGCGGGATCATGTAGGCGGAGCCAGTACTTTGTGGGAATCTGAAGGCGGGCTTACGCAAGAATCACGGAATCCTGACCAACCGCGGAGAAGCATTCATGTGGCCAACGGTAGATCAGTGTGACTCCACTGTTTTTTGTTTTTTTAAGGAGAGCGCTAGAGGGAGATGGGCGTAACAACGGGGTGTCTGGACCACGACTAGTCTCCTGTAGGAATGAGCATCTCGCAGTCTCCAATGTACCCTATGACAACGGAGAGGCGATGCAGACTGATCGGTCATATGGTTGTTCCCTCAAACTTGCATTCGCAGGTGGTGTTTTAACAGAACGGAGCCCAATTTTGAGGCCATACGGGGATTGACAACTCAAGGGAATTACAACCTCCGTCGGCAAACATCAGCGGGTATTTATTGAACCGTCTACCTGTCCAATTATTGTACAACACTGTTGATGCTGAACACGCAAGAGAGTGATCTTGGTCTGGCTTGTCTGTATGTTTATTCTTCGTATATTGCAGTCATGTCAGGAATAGCCTGCAAGAAGTCTGTGCGTGTGCTTGGGTTTGTGATGATGTCTTACATTGTAGTATTTATTTTCTGTGCAGTGGATTCCCTTGTGTAGCCTATACTCCCTTGCCTCGCACGTTGTGCTGTGGAGGTGAAACGCTTTAGAAAAACAACTATCGTTCAGTAGGCCCTATGTACCTTTAAATGCTGTTATGCTAATTAAGCACATAAACACGCTATAAACACTGCTTTATAATTGCCTGCCATAATAGCATTTTGATCCCATAGTTTTATCGGCATTAAACGGAATTATAAAGCTGTTATTTAAACACGTTATTTATACCAATATGGAATATGTTATTTCTCCATGTGGTATGTTGTAGGCAATCTGACAAGGCCTATATCGACTGCGTCTTCTTGGATAGCGATCAAGCAACCGCCTCTACACTGGCACTGGGAGACGCAATCCGCTGCAATCTGCAAGTTGAAGTCATAGGGCAGAAACAGCCATGATTATGCTGTAAGCAGTCAAGCGATAAGACAAATTTAGCACTATATACAATTGTATCTTGTTGGATGCTGCTTTTCTGTGATAAAAAAAAAATGTATTCTGTCTTACTAACTGGTTTTATTTGGGGAGGCAGTTGTTACCCGTGATGATGTGGATGATGATGATGATGAGGGTAGATGGCTCAAACTCAAGCATAGGCCTACTTTGAGCTCAGGATATCAAACGTCAAGTGCTTACTGGCCTATATGTCTGTTTGGGTATTTTTTAGGGGTCAGAAAATACAAGATTGCGTATCAACAAGAGGTTAATAAGATTTAGTGTTGTAATTTGAAGAGGTATTCTTAAAATTGGTTTGTGTCAAGATATGTCATTGGTGTGAACAAACATATTTGAAAGCATCCTCAAGAGACTCCTTAACAACGTCTGTCTTGCCCTGAGTTCTCTGAGATGGGGACTTGCTGTGCTTGTAAAGGGCCGTGCTGGGATTCCGACTGGATTCTCTCTGACTATTACCCGCCTACTGGGAACCTGTCTGTTTTGTTTTCATCTATCTCGCACGCACGCTCCCGCTCTATCTCTCCTAGTACATAACACCAAAGAGCAAACAGACAATAATAATGACGACTACTCAACTCACAAACCCCCCAAAACTAATATGAATCTCACTCAGACCTGATAATGATGAGAATTATTAAAGGGGCTGTCTGCAGTTTTACAGCTTAAGCCTGCATGATGGATGCTTACTCATACAGGCCTCTGGGCATCTGTGACACGAAGGTTACAGGGAGGAAGATAGGAAAGGAGGGATGGAGGGGAAGATGGAGGGAGACGGAAGGCAAGAAAGAGCGATAATTATGAAGCGAGATAAATAATAAAAGAGCAAAGGAGGAGAGGCAGGGCAAGAGAAATGAAGATGAGTCAGACTGTTTCTTGGAGTGTGTTTGGTAATGGATCCTGTGAGGTAACAAAGCAGCCCACCTGTGTGTCTTCTCTAGTGCCAAAGGGGTCAACCGGGGAGGAGGGGCTGGCACTGACAGGAAGTGGTTCATCCATTTTAAAGTGTTTGTACAGTATCCTAGGCCTGCATGGCATACACAGAACAAGCACGCCTCTTACTGAGACAAATATTGAATAAATAGTATAGCCCTATGAAAGAGTTGCCTTCTGAAATCTTCTCAAATCACTCAAAGGTTTTTCATTTGTCCTCTCTCCATCCTCCCTCTGTCCCCTCTATCCTCTCCAATCATCCTCCCTCCACTATACCTCCATTCTCACTACATATATCCTCTCTCCATCTATCCATCACCCTCTAAACCAGGGGTTCTCAAATCTTTTGGGACGAGGGACCCCTTACAGGGGTGAACATTTTCCAAGGACCCCCCCATAATTGTAACACCCATTCAGCATACCCTTTGTGCTCTTACCTGGACACAATATGCTTGTTTTATTGGTGCAAATGGTCCCCATCTGTAGATTATAATATTTGTTTTACTTTTTAATGATACAGCACAATTTTCCAATGTTATAATGTAAATGATTTTGCCGACCCCTTGGCTATGGTTCGCGGACCCCACTTTGAGAACCACTGCTCTAAACATCCTCTCGCCTTCCACTTAGTCCAACCAGACAGGTCCAGCAAGGCCAGACAGGACTGCAGGATACTCACTCCATCACTGTAGCCCTACCACACACACACACAAACACGCACACACATCGTTGTTCACAGACACCCAGGTGGGCTGGGCCATGGGAGCTATGAGGCTCTGTCTGTTCTAATAATAGGGTCACATTCAACCATAGTGGACCTCTCTGTCCAATAAGGGGCTAGAAATAGCCACCTACGACTTGAAAAGAAAGAAGCTTTTACATATAAAGTTCTGTTTCCAGGTCAGGAACTGGATCTGAAATAGCTCTATCTAGAACCAGAGGGTTCACTTTGAACAAAAGGTACTATGCAGCGCAGTTTCATGAAGATCACAGTGGTTGTTTTACAAAACTTTGTTGGTAGCATTGGCAGGGACAAATATATAGGCAACCAATTGTGTAGTATTGTATAGTGTAGACATACATCTTTGACATTGATCTGATAGAATATAGAATGTAACACGTTAATTACTGCTTTTCTTAGTTAAAACATATTCTGATGTAGCATCTTGGGGCTCTGTTGTAATTACCTGCTTGTTTTGTGTCTAAGAGACTATATTCTATGGAGCTCTAAACAGTGTGTGATCATTGACATTCAGCACACGAAAAGAAAAATCTCAGATAACAATAACACTGACTACTACAGGCAAGTGGGATACAAACAATAATTCAGACATGATGATTTGTCCCAAACTGTAATTGAATGAGCACCTCCAGCCATCTAGTTTATAGTCGACCATCTGAAAACTGGAGTGCAGATTACAAGAAATCCTTAAATGGTTGAAATGGGGGGGGAAATGATGATCATGTTGTCAGGAACTCATAATTTATTCTGGAGACCATTTCCTGGTGTGTATATTTAGCTCTCTGTTCATTTGTGGCACTGGGTAGAGATAGAAGAGTTGCCTCACTCTCTTTCTTTCTCTCTCCCCCTCACTCTTTCTTTCTTTGTTCCTCTCCTCACCCACACGCTCCACACACAAACACTCCACACACACACACACACCCTTCCCCTGCAGAAGAGACAATGGAGGGAGTGGATAGAGGGATGGAGTGTAGTTCACGTGGAGGCTACTGGAGGAGGATGAATTTTGTTTGTAAAAACAAAAGCATTATCGATGAAACTGTTGACTTGGTTGTGCTGTCTGATATTGGCCATTTAACCTGTAAAATGCCACTTTGATCGCCTTGGCTCTGTAAAATATGTTTATTCCTGCTAGCCCTACCATGCAGTCTATATATATGGAATGTGTGTGTGTGATATATATAATTCATTTCTCTTTGTCCTCCTTTGTCACAGCAGCTTTTCTTTGTCTCTCTCCTCTCTCTCTCCGTGTCTCTATCTCCACCCTTCTATCTATCGTTCCCTCCCTCCTTTCATCCCCCTCTCCACCCCCAGAATGGGACTGTGGGTTGATTAGAAAGTGCGTGGCCCAGAACAGGCAATCCATCACCCTGCCAAGCCCCTGCACAGGCGCGCCTGCGCACACCCAGTTACACTCGCAGCGTATACACCCCAGGCCCCTCGCCCCGCCCTCTCTCTGCCTCCTCCCAGCCCCTCTCGCCTCTTCCTGGTCAGTCTCTTGTCGCCTGCATGTGGTCTCTGCTGGAGGCTTTGTGTGTCTCCTCTGGGTCCGTCACACATCTACAATGTCTGCATCGTCTCTCTCTCTCTCTCTCTCTCTCTCTCTCTCTCTCTCTCTCTCTCTCTCTCTCTCTCTCTCTCTCTCTCTCTCTCTCTCTCTCTCTCTCTCTCTCTCTCTCTCTCTCTCTCTCTCTCTCTCTCTCTCTCTCTCTCTCTCTGTATACCTCTTCTTTTCCTCCAAGCCCTGTCTTTTCCCCCCCTCTCTTCCCCTCCCACTCCTCTCCTCCCTCCTGTCCTCCCACTCCTTCTCCATCCACCCATGCCACTATGTTTTCCTATTTCTGTCCCCTCCTCCTCCTCCTCCACTCATGAGGCCCTCCCTCCCTTCCCTGCCTCTCTTCCTCCTCCACTCATGAGGCCCTCCCATCCCTGCCTCTCTCCCGTCCTCCGCTCGCTCCCCAGTGTCCACTCTCCCTCCTCCACCACTCCACATCCAGCCAGAGCAGCGGAGCAGATGTAATGAAATGGCGACTGCCTGCATGAACCGACCGTCGGGTCACCTATCATGTAGTCATGAGGGGATATTCTCCTCTTTGGGGATCTATTAGAGGGCCTCCAGTCTAATGTTCACATCATGATCCAATTGCCTGCTGGGAAAGGTAGTTCATATGCTGTTTGTCTGAGTACTCATTTGGAAGAGCTTTGAAGGCAGTCTAGTATAACCCCAAGGTTGTCTGGGGTCTGAGCCATATTGTGTTCACTAGGGAAAGGGGGCTTTGATTTGGGTGTTGTTCCAGATCCTATTATAAATGTTTGTGTTGTTTCCAAAGCTATTATCTTATTCTCCAAAGAGGGAACAAAGCATTTACTCTGAGGCTGTGATGTAATTTCAGTTCTTGCTACAGTGTAGGTGTCCTCGCCCACTCTTTATTAATAATAGGGTTTTGAATTAAACATTGTCAGGAAACCTGGCTTAATCTCTTTGCCAACAGAGACAGGCTTTTTAGAGATGTGTTTTTCCTTCCCAAAAGTGCTCGTGTCAAAACATTGACCTGAAAACTCCCTCTATATACAACACACCACTCCTCAAGGATAAACGAACATTTCCTCTACTCTTTCATTGTATATTTTATATATCTAGAGCTTGTTAAATTAGGGTCTTCAAGCGCCCACCTTAAACCCATGTGATATTATGCAATTGCTTTCGATTCTCATAAAATCTTATTTTTTGTCCAATTTGTTTAATGCCAAGGGTTTTAATTTGACGGGCCTTTCCCAGCCGAAAGCCTGAAATGCCACAGCCATAAACCTTTAGTAGAAATGAAAACCAATATTGTTGAACTGGCTTCACCCGGGGTTTGGACACGGCGTTCAGGGAAAGGTTGCAGCCCCCCTGGGGTTCGTTAAGAAATCTCCGACACGACAGCTTGTCGATTGATGGTTATCTGGTTGTTAACTTTAAAAGCTTTGGAGAAGTCTGCTCCATTGTTTGTCCCTTTGTGGATGCTACCAGACTACCGTCACGCTTGCCAACAGATGTAAGGCCTCAATCGGTTAACCTTGGAACAATGATCACCGTTGGGTCCATCAGAAACACAGTACTGTTACAAACCGGAGCCATCGATTCAGGCGTCTGTATTTTTGCCTCTGTGAAGTATGTACAGTATGTACTCTTCTGTTTACTGAATCTCATGTATACTGTCCTTGTGCTTCGTTGATTTCGTTGAACTGCAGAGGAGATGCGAGCGCCTCAGTCACGTAAAAGGGGGACGCCAATTATAGCAGAGTAATGGCAACGGTAGACCAACCTGACTGCACACACACTGGTGAGGGGAGCGTTTGTGTGGATCACTCCTGGATTTGATTGCTGTTCTATTTTAGGGGGGCGCAGGTCTAAGGATAGCAGGGAGACACTAATTCAAAGCTCAGCTTGTTGTTGGTTTTATTTTCATGACTCGGCAGCTCGTAGTAACGACGAAGGGAGGATCACAGTCGATATGCTAATCCTATCTCCACGCCTACTGTACTGTAGTCGATCTGACCACAGGGGTTGTTGGATATTCAGAGGCGAATTTGTGAGTGCGTGCAGCTGTGAACCCTGGACTGTACTGTTTTGATCACTTCGGATTTGGTCCTTGATGCTTTGTCTCCTTCCCTCCATCACTCTCTCTCCCTTCTCTTTCACTCTCTCTTCCCTCTCTTTCTCTCTCTCCCTCTCTCTCCCCTCTCTCTCCCCCCCCAGCTGTGAGCCCCCGTTGTGGCCGGTGGGCATGGTTTTGGAGGGCAGCTCGGAGGCCCTGTGTCCCCCCCCATCTCTGGAACTGCGACCGTCTTGCAACAAGAGCCAGGCCTCGCCCCCTCTGGGCTCGGCCTCCCAGCCCCACGAAGGCCTCTTCCCGGGGGACAAGGAGCCAGTCAAGTACGGGGAGCTCATCGTCTTAGGGTGAGACTCACTGTGGCTGGCTGGTGCCTAAATGCTTTTTGCATCTCCTATGTGTGTGTGAGAGAGTGTACGTGTGTGTGTGTAGGGGGGGGGGGGGGGGGGGGGGGGGGGGGGGGTTGTGTGTCAGACTGCGCAGCAACAAAGTGCCCTAAAGGAACAATAGCATTAAAGTATGATCTGAAAATCTAAACGCTTGTGTGTGGAATGTAACAGACCGGATAATCTACTGCACCTCTAAAAAGCCTTTGTCATGTATCCGTTAGCAGGAAGTCCACAACACTCTCCTTGCCCAAACGACACAGCCTCTAGGACCCTGAAGCTTTAGGATGTAAAGCTATCATTCCGTTCCAGCAACCCCATGCAAAATAGTTCATTTGACTCCTTAACAAAGCTGTCAGTCTGACACCGACCCACCGGGGAACCAGACAAAAAAAAAAAAAAAAAACACCACGACAGAGACGAGAGAGGCGTCTACACGCGCTGAGACGTGGAGAGAGAACCCCCGTGGTGTCTGATTCACTCTCTCCCGTATTGATCTATCCAGAGATGGGTTATGAAAATGGCTTCGCTCTCCATCGATGTGATTAAGAGGGAGAGAGAGAAGGCGAGAGCATATTGCTGCAGACATTTTTATGGCCTCATCCAATCATGACATTTGCGGGAGACAGAAGGAAGCCAGTGATCATATATTGGATGTGATCTTCTAGTCAGAGCCCAATGTGGCATGGCAATCAAATCCTTTGGTCCTGGCTTAAAAGAGTCATTTAAAACCCAAGGCCTTTATAATAAACACAAATGTCATTAACGAAGCAAAATGCTGTATCCCCCCCCTCCCCCGATCATGTGAGCAGGCACAATGGTTCTCTGACCAATGGGGATAAAGGTCGCCGAAGAAGTCGCCTAGCGCTCTACAAGAGACCCAAAGCTAACGGGGTCAAACCTGATGTCATCCACAATGTTGCTACCCCTCTGGTGTCAAAGGTCAGTGGTCATATCAACAGTATCACAACTAGTGGCTTTTCTATAGATATGTATTTTGAAACAGGCACCAATTTTGAAAAAGGCAATTTAGACACCCTCTGAAAAAAAGTCGATGTTAAACTGGTGTTAATAGTCTTAAACCAAACAAATGCAAAATGTTTCATCTTTTGTGAACTGGGTTGTGTAAAATGACTAAGTATTACAGTAGATGTGGTAGGCGATTCATGAAGCGTTTTTAAACGGGCTGGATATGAGCATGCTCTACTGTGCGTGTGAGGGCTCCATGGTCACCGTTTTTTTGTGTTTCCACAGGCTCTCAGCAACAAAAGTCAGCACAGCATCTCCTACACACTGTCCAGAAGTCACTCTGTCATCGTGGAGTACACACATGACACCAACACAGACATGTTCCAGGTCAGTGTCACCCTACACAGGACACGTCCTGCGACTCCTCGCTCCTGCATAGCGATCCTGTAGAGAGGAAGGAACTCCAGTTGGTCTGGCTGCAGACAGCATTTTTTCGCAGTTCTTTTTCTGTCACGCACAACACACACACACACACTTACTCATACAAACCAACTCACTTTCTTCCTCTCTCACACAAAAACCGACAACACACACCTCAAGTTGAGCAGATGTCCCAGCTGCTGAAAAATGTCATTTGTTAGCTGACGCCTCAGAGCTCCCAGTACTGCTAAGTCATGAGACGACTGGGATGGAGAGAGAGACAGAGAGAGAGACACAGAAAAAGACAGAGGGAGAGAGAGAGAGAGACAGTCAGAGAGAGAGAGAGAGAGAGAGAGAGAGAGAGAGAGAGAGAGAGAGAGAGAGAGAGGAAATAGAACAAAACAGAGAGAATAAAACAGAGTGGGGGAGAGATTGGGAGTCAGGTAGAGCAGACAGTCTATGCCAGCTATCTATCTCTCATCCCTGTGATGAATGTAAGGCCCAACTACTGCAGACAGAAGACATGATGGAGGTGCTGTGCTGCAGTCCCTGTCTGTCTGTCTATTTTCCTGTCTGTCTGTCTGTCTGTCTGTCTGTCTATTTTCCTGTCTGTCTCTCTGTCTGTTTGCTCTCTAACTCAACTGGCTGTCATGTCAATTCTTCTATTTTCCTGAAAATGATTGCCCAACACTTTTCACAAAGACAAATGTGGCAGGTGCTGGCATTGATCCTCAAGCAGGTCATGGTCATTTGTCATTTTCTGTAACAGAAAGTAATTGAAAAGACATGTTCATTTGAATGTTGGCACCCCTTAAATCAACTAGCAGAGACAATCCCCTTGAAAGATTTAAAACCTTTTCACACATCTCACAGGCAGGTAATTGATGGGAACAATAGCTGGTTGATTCCATCCTCAATCATCTACTACGGACATCAGCATTTAAATTGTTATAGCTCAGGTAGCCAACAGTTTGGCTAAAGGCAAACGCACGTCTGTCAATTCTCTGCATGCTTAGCACACAACCGCAACAACAACAAAAAACATGTTTACCTTCATACACCTATACAACGGGGAAAATCAATATTAAACTTACCCAAGTACAACACAGAACGTTTCACGGCTCACTTGGTGGTGTGAATCCGATACATTGTTTTCTGCTTTCGTTTGGTAGTTCAATTCGAGTCATTTCATTTCCATCATGCAACGAGTTCTTCTTCTTCGATTTTGATGGCTGAGGGTCTTACCAGCAACCAGGTTTGTTAACAAACGTGTTTTATAATAATTAGTTTGATTAGCATCCGCCATAGTAGCAACCCTACAGTAAACAAACATACATGCTGCTTTGTTTATGGGTGGCGATAAATTAAACCCACACGCCCCCAAAACCAGACTAGAAAACATGCCTTAACAAGCATACTTTCCTGACAAATTGAATGCTCACTAACTTTAGTAACATGAAAAAAAGGAAGGTGTTTTAAAAGATATGTCATTATTTGTGCAATTTGAACACCAAACTTGCGGACCTTTAACCAGCTCCTCCTGTCTCAAATGACTTCCATCGTTACTCCGCTCGACGTTGCTCTACTCTGTTATCCTCCACTGACCCCCCCTCCCTTGCTCCCCGCAGATCGGGCGCTCCACGGAGAGCATGATAGACTTTGTGGTGACGGATACCGCAGGCAGCAGCGGGGGCAGTGGGGGGCAAGGCCAGGGGGCGGCCGGAGAGGGGGGAGGAGGAGGAGGAGGAGGAGGAGGAGGACAGTCTGCCCAGAGCACCATCTCCCGCTATGCGTGCCGCATCATGTGTGAGCGTAGCGCCCCCTACACAGCACGCATCTATGCTGCCGGCTTCGACTCCTCCAAGAACATCTTCCTGGGGGTGAGTATGGAGCGCACGTGTGTGTCGGGTGGGGGGGTCTTTAGGGTGGAAGTGTGTGTGTGACGTGTGTGTGTGCGTGTGTTTGTGGCAGTGACCCGTGCATGAACAGCTTCCGGAATGAGGGAGTGAGTCAGTTTCCCTGACAACTGGGGCAGTGACAACGCTGGCGCCAAGACACCCAGGCGATGATGTAATATCTGTGATGAACGTCACAACGTGTGACATGACATACTGTGTGTGTGTGTGTGTTTGGGAGTGTTACCAGTGTGGGGGGGACTGCATGGTGATTGTATAAGCATGAATCATGCTCCTTGAATTGCATTTAGATTCCCTGTACTGTACTGCAGTTTAAAGATAGGATTAGTTGAGATCTGTGGACGTACAGTGACAGTTACACATGTACATTACATTTGACAGTATTATTCATTTAGCAGTCGACTTGATCCAAATCTATATACTCATAGTGCAAACACTGTAAAAAGTCCAGCGAAAATCAAGGACTAGCGGTGCATATAGTTCTATCAGTATGCAGTGGTCATAAATGTCAATATTTATAAGGCACAGTACAAAATTACCACATTTCAGCTACCAGGCACGGCAAAACAATAATATCTCAACTGCAGTGCAATAATCTCAAATGCATATAAAACGGAAATCCATGGTGATGTTGCGGAGCTGCACGCTCAGTCTCTGCGAGGTGAGCCCCCCCCCCCCGGGGAACCACACACTCATCTGCTCGAGTGAGTGTCCTCATCTTTGGGAGCTGCCGGCTGGAACGTTGCCCAGGCCCAGAGCAGACCAGACACCAAGACTCTCTTTGTTTAGAGAGATAAGACTATCAGCGGTCATTATCAAAAGTCACACGTCAGGGACTGCTACTAGACTCTGCTTGGTCAGGCTCCGGAGACCAGCGAGCTGTTTGGAAATGGATTCGAAACACAACAGAGAAACACATATATCAGAGAAACACACATATCAGAGAAACACATATCAGAGAAACACACATATCAGAGAAACACAGAAGTGTAGCCAGGCCGCACAGACGCCGGAGGAGAAAAGTGGAATTCTGGATTCAAGCTGTGGCAGCCTGTCGTCTGTGTTTGGTCGTGTACTTTGCGTCATGTGTGCGTCCTTTCGTGCTTTGTAGCACGGAAGCGGACGGTGTGTAGATGATGTGCGTGTCTCGTAGTTCTGTAAAGTCTCCGAGCCGCCAACGCTTTTGAAAAGGAAGACCGTACGAAGTGTGCAGTACACCATGGAGCAGGCTGGCGTTTGTTTGCTCACCCATTGACGTGTGAAGTAAGCTTTTGATACATGCTGGCATGCAGGCTCTCCTTCATCCTAACCCCCCTCCCACACACACACGTCACCCTCCATTTCCACATCCTGGAGGGTTACACTGGCAAGGGGGGGGGGGGGGGGGGGGAGAGGCGAGGCAGGAGTCCAGAGACTCTCCTCATCGATGTGAGTCAGGGACTCCAGGTCAAGGACAGACACAGTGTTCCAGACTTGCTAGTTCCCCTCACCTCCCTCTCCCCACGGCTCCTGATTAAAAAGGTCACGGTGGCCATATCGTATTCGTCCACAGGACTTTCATTTGTAATGATTTTTTTGGGGGGTGGTGGTGGGGAGCTTGGCAAGAGGAGGCTGGCGGCGAGAGCTAATGCCAGCTGTGACCCAGGACAAAGTACGACTGTAGTGCTCTGAAACACGCAGAGCGTCTGAAGGCTTGTGACACTTGGTAATGAAAGATGTCCCTCATGCATTATACACGACCCCCGGGAGAGGGGGGGACACAAGCGGGGCACAGTGAGTCATACACACAGATAACGTCATGTCCCATGCGAAGCACCGAGGCCTGTGTCAAACGAGCAAGCCTCTCCCCATCCAGCTAAAAATACTGAGAGAGTGAGAGCGAGAGAAGGGGGGGGGGGAGACAATGACCCAGCGAGAAAGGGAGAGAATGGCAGGAAAAGAGCGAGAGAGGACAGTAGGAGGAGGAGGAGGACGATGACAGATCCTCGCTGCTGAGCTGTTGTCAGAGCGACGCCGGAGTGAATAACCTCAGCAGGGCTCCGGTGAACTGGCACACACAGAATGTCCTTGGCAGAACGCAGAGGCAGGCTGTGCAGCCCACTGTTGTTGTGGAGGTGTGCGGAAAGCACGAGAAAAAACGAGAGATGGTTTCCAAACGTTAGGTGTGCGCGGGCTGATACAACGTTTGGGGTTGTTTGCCGATCGTGACAGCTTAGTCCACAGGTACATTCTGGAATTGTTGCATCGACACTGCTCATGAAGAGGGGCTGACACACTGCGTGTGAGAGTGTGTGTGTGATTCTGTGTGTGTGAGCATCTCAATGCTTTAGCCAGTATAGTACTCAAGTTTAGCCAGTATAGTAATCAGTTATACACTGCAGGGGCTAAATTTAGCATTGCGAAAAAAAAGCCCTGTTAGCTGTTTTATTCTCCCGTCTCTCTCTCTCTCTCTCTCTCTCTCTCTCTCTCTCTCTCTCCTTCTCTCTCCCTCTCTCTTTATCAGCCTCTCCATCACTTCCCTTGATACTAGTCTGCTTATGTGTGGGGGCGGGTCTCTTAGGAGAGAGCTGCCAAATGGCGGACGTCGGACGGCTTGATGGACGGATTGACCACCAATGGCGTGCTGGTGATGCACCCGGCAGGCGACTTCGTCCAGGAGCCGGCGCCGGGGGTGTGGCGGGAGATCTCCGTGTGCGGGAACGTGTTCGCCCTGCGGGAGACCCGCTCGGCCCAGCAGAGGGGGAAACTGGTGAGGAGGAGGAGGAAGAGGAGGTGGGAGGGTTTCTGAGCTCAAGTCTTGCTCGTCTGCCATAGGACAGGATGCCGTCATGTGGAAAGGAAAACGTCGGAAAGCAGCTGTCAGAACCTAAACCGATTTCTTTTCGCTAAAGTAATTGTGTCTATCTCTCTTGTCCTCCCCCCACTTTAATACACGCTTCCTTTAAATCGGTCTCTCTCGCCCAATCTCTCCCCTCCCCCACCAGGTGGAGAACGAGTCCAACACCCTCCAGGACGGCTCCCTCATCGACCTGTGCGGGGCCACCCTGCTGTGGCGCACCCCGGCGGGCCTCCGGCGCACGCCCACCCTCAAGCAGCTGGAGTCCCTGCGCCAGGAGCTGAACGCGGCGCGGCCGCAGTGCCCCGTGGGCTTCAACACCCTGGCCTTCCCCAGCCTGGCTCAGCGGGAGATCGTGGACAAGAAGCAGCCCTGGGTCTACGTCAACTGCGGCCACGTCCACGGCTACCACAACTGGGGCTACCGCAAGGACAAGGGCCCGGCGGGGCCCGGCGGGACGGCGCCGGCCAGCACCGGGGAGAGGGAGTGCCCCATGTGCCGGCGCGTGGGGCCCTACGTGCCCCTGTGGCTGGGCTGCGAGGGGGGGCTGTATCTGGACGCCGGGCCCCCGACCCACGCGTTCTGCCCCTGCGGCCATGTGTGCTCTGAAAAGACAGTGCAGGGGTGGAGCCAGATCCCGCTGCCGCACGGGACGCACGCCTTCCACGCCGCCTGCCCCTTCTGCGGCACCTGGCTGACCGGCGAGCAGGGCCACATCAAACTCATCTTCCAGGGCCCCGTCGACTGAGGGGTTGGTTGTGTGAGGTGTTCGGGGGTGGTTGTGGGGGTGGGGGTTGAGGTGATCGGGGGGGTGTGGAGTGGGGCCTCAGAAAGACAAAGACTGACTGTCGATGAGAGAAAAAGTTGAAGGCCTGAGGAGAAAACACTGTTGGACAATTTAACTTGTGGGGAAAGTCCCCAAAAAAGATGAAGTGGGTTGAGTGGGAATTGAGCTGTCCTGTGGGGAGGGAGGTGGGGGTGTAAATAAATGCTGTTGAAATGAAACCTTGAGCAGTGTTTGGTGATCCTTGGAGTTCTATGGGGCTCCAGTCTGGAGAGCGCAGTGTAATTCAATATCTGAATGCCACCCAAACCTGTGATTCAGCTGCTTTGGGCATGCACGTGCCCCAGAACCTACTGGAATGTACCGTGTCTGGTGCCTGCTCGTCAGGGTGAGATGGATTTCAAGGTCACAAGTGACGAGTAGAGGACCCACGCTCAGGGGGGAGGGGTTGTGAAACATGGCCCGGACTCCTGCACCTGAAACTCACTCAGTCCTCCTTGGCCCCTGTGTGTGAGAACCCCTCTCTCTCTTCCTCCGTGTCTGACGAACACCCCCACTACCAGTCTGCAGCAGCACCATGCTATAAATAACTCAAGGTCACCGGCAGCCACCATGCAACTGGGGAGAGGGGAGATGGAGGGGGAGTTTAGAAGAGAGAGAGACAGGAAGAGAGAGGAGAGACATAGAGGGGAGAGGCAGGGGGAGAGAGCTAAAGGGCACAGAGGGGAGAGACGGGAAGAGAGGCAGCAAAAAGGTTAATGAGGGCAGTTAGTGAGAAACAGAAGGGGAGGAGAAGAGGAGGAAGTGGAGGAAGAGAGAAAGGAGGACGGTGGGGAAACAGAGGAGAGGGTGATCGAGAGACAAGGGGAAGGTTCTAGAGGGAGACGACAGGAAGAGAATGAGAGGGACGAAGGGGAACAAGGGCAGACCAGAGCCGGATGCCGCTTACAGGTCAGGTTGTTGAGAATTCCGCATTTTAAGCAGGATATTTCACTCCCTCCAATCTGGTGGCCTCATTCTGAACTCTCTGAAGTCTAAATCTGAACAGAGCAGAGTCCGATCACAATCCAAACACCTACAACCCGGAGTTCCGGGGTTCTTACGACCCAATCGTGAAGGTGTCATAAATATCTTTGCTGCATTTCAGTGTGTGAGGCTGTTGTGAGGTTTACAGTCGCTGTGTTTGGTGGTGAGAGAGTCTAACTGCCGACTCTGCATCCCCAGCCCTCCCAGGGATGTCTGCAGTACTTTATATTAGCCCGCGGAAAATAGCCTGCATTTCCCTGCACCACAAACCCACCTCCACAGCAATATTCAGTGTGAATGACTGTGCTCCCTGATCTCCCTTCCGGGTGTCCTCCATCCATGTAATGTATTCTGATGCAGTGAGAGAGCGTCTCTAGCAGAGAGCAGGGCTACTCAATGGGAATGTTTATTTCTGGGTGTATGGGGAGATGAGATGGGGTACATCCCAAGGACAGGAGAGAGAGATGACAGGCTGCTAAGCAGTGGGGGCTGGGGGAGGCAGGAGGGAGATGGTGACCTCATGTGGTCCCTCCAGCAGACAGCCAGAGGTGTGTGTGTGTCAGGTTTGAGGTGTGTGAGTCAGGTTTACAGAGGTGTGTGTGTGTTAGGTTTGAGGTGTGTGTGTGTCAGGTTTGAGGTGTGTGAGTCAGGTTTACAGAGGTGTGTGTGTGTCAGGTCTGAGGTGTGTCAGGTTCAAGTTATGTGAGTCAGGTTTACGGAGGTGTGTGTGTGTGTGAGTCAGGTTTACGGAGGTGTGTGTGTGTGAGTCAGGTTTACGGAGGTGTGTGTGTGTGAGTCAGGTTTACGGAGGTGTGTGAGTGCCTAGTCTTTACACACCCAAGTAGACGTGTGCACATAATCAAACAGTCTGATGAGACCCTTGGAAATACACGCCACACTTAAAAAAAAAAAAAAAGGAAAAAAAGACCTGCTTCGAAACATTGACATTGATATTTTTTATTTGTTTTATTATATATATTTATAGTATGTACAGAAAGAAAAAATAACCCCAAGATGATCAAACTCAGCAGTGAGACGGAGCACCTCTCTGGTCGAGCGAGGAACAGAAAGAGCAGCACCTCTCTGGTCGAGCGAGGAACAGAAAGAGCAGCACCTCTCTGGACGAGCGAGGAACAGAAAGAGCAGGTGAACGACAGGTGAGCTCAGCAGCCAGGAGCTCAGTGTTAACAAACGCCTGTAAGTGTGGGTGTCTTTATTAAGCCATGGGACAGCTACACGTGTGCAAATGACATACAAACCCCCCCCCCCGCCCCCACCCCCCACCCACCCCTCCTTTTCTTTTCTCCAAATGAATACGAAAAAAAGAAAGGGAAAGAAAGAACAGACTCAAGCAAAGTTTCATCATAATCACATTCATAAGTAAGTCCCTGCCAAAGCCCACCCCCTTTGAAGTCCCGCCCACAAATCCCTCTGTGCCCCTAAGTCCTCTGCTGGGCCAGACACACTATTACCACAGGATAGTTCAATGAATATATTAAAATCAGTAGAATATCAAGACTTCTTTGAACAGAAAGAACATTCAGAATAAATGAAAGGGGGATCCACATTCTCAGGTGCAAAACGTACGCTCAGTGTGTCTGAGCGTGTGTGAGTGTGTATGTTGGCGTGTCTTAGTGTGGACAGTTCCGGACAACCGCTTCATCTGCCATTACTCACGTGAGATCCGAGGGAATGCCGGAAAAGCCGGCGTGCATTCATAAACCCAGGAATGTTACACACTCTAACCCCCCCCCCCCCCTACAGCAAACACCCCCCCCCCCCCCCCCCCCCCCACTACTGTTCCCGCCCCTACCCAAGCAGTCAGCTGAGAACTCTGGGCCAAACACATCCGGATTCATCACACCTAACTGACTTGACATTCCAGTCAGGTTCAAGTCTTGCGTCACAAGGTTGCAAAGAGACGAGGGTGGGACCACATCTGCAGAGACACTTCCACGACACACGATGGATGTCGTGCAAAGACAAACAAGATCGAGCGTCACCTTTACATCCACGTCCGGTAGACTTATGTGTTCACACACACTCAGTCACACACGACTGGGCGGAGCGTTCGGGCTTCTCACCCCTCCAACAGGAGTGGGAGTGTCCGTAGACTGGAGTCTGGCCACATGGGGAGGGCAGCAACCCTTCGTCGGTTTTCATTGGACGGTCAGTCTCAGAAGCTGAAATTGCACTTTGCTCTCACACACACACACACACACAGAGCCTGAGGCTTTCACCACTTGAAACACAGCTCCTGAAATAAAGGTTCTGCGTTATCTTCGGACAGCCGGACCAGGAATCCCTCCCAAAGTCGAAAACTCATTTTCGGTATCAGCGGAGAAGATGCGGTTAGTGGAGATGGTGTGGATCCATCACAGTTAGGGTGACGGTTTGGGCCGGAGGCGGATGCGAGGGAGTTCATATCCGGTCTTGGAACCGTGACCAGTCACTCCCTGCACACCACTGAAAAAAACACCTTGAAGAACTCAATGAAGCTGCAGTGATGGCCCCTACTGCAGAGCCGAACACCACAACTCAACGGAAGGCCTTTCCAACTGACTCTTAGAGCAGACCTCGGGTCTGGTGAGCGACTCCCCCTTCTACATAGATATGAACAGACACAGGTTCAGAACTACAATCACACACCCAAAATGCCCAACTCCCAACCAAGCAGTCAATGCCAATAGGGATGGAGACAGGCGACAAGCTTGACGGACAGCTGGTTCTAATGCAGACTGATTGGCTTCCAGCTGAATAAAGCAGGTTCCGAGCCACATTAAGACAGGCCGAGCATAGTGGACTACCTGCGGACCGAGGCTCGACACCATCTGGACTACAACATCCTTCAGTTAGCCTCTACCTCCTCTGTTGTAAACTGTGTAAAAACGACACGTGAAACCAAAGCCATTGTGGCCGTTGACTTCCAAGACGCAAAACTGAAGATTCGAGCCGAGAGAAGCTAGGGCTGTCTTTTCTCTGTAGTGTATTGACCCCATGCTATGAGGTGAGGGGGTAGGAGTTTGGAACCACATTCCTGTCAGGTTCCATAGGATAGCTATGGAGAAACAACACTAAGACTAGGGTTAGGCTGGGGAAGCTATGGTCGAGGAGGCCTAGACAGAACTAACACAGATAAACACATGCTAGACTCCAAAAACAGCAGCTAATGTATTATGTTTTAACAGCTTGACAGTTGAAGAGCTCTAATCCACGCATCTAATATGACTGAGAGAGCTCACCCTTCTGAAGACAGAAGCGTGACACACGAGTTCCACTTAATCCACCACACCGACTGAAGGGAGATCTAAAACACCTACTGCAATGCAGGTCACACATGACAACAGCTGGGGGGGGGGTCGCAACACCGCCACTGTGAATGATCACGGGTCAATAAATGCTGAGGACAGATGTCATGAGGACTCTCGCGAGGCAAGGAAGGGAACAGTAGCTTTCACCCCCCCGGTCAACCCTCAACCTAGTTCAGACCACACATTGAAATCCCAAACCCAACTTATAAATCGGACAGCATTAAGCAATTTGTACAAGCTTTTCTCGATTTGAAAACAAAATCGACATGAAATAAAAATATCAAATAAAATGATAATAAAACTGTAAAAGTATATTAAGATGAACACAGAATATTGCCAATATCTTGTGTCTGGTTAATTCATAGTTGAATATCGGCTTCCCAGCCTAACGCCTCACCTCCCCACCCCATGTCTACAGTATAACTACATCATGCTCCTATCAGTGTGGACGTGTGTGTGTGTGTGTTTATTGAAGAACCATCATACTGAAATATATAGTGTCATTTCTGGACAGAAAGACAATCTTGATTTTTTTTCCCTCCATTTTACATGTGAAATCTATCTTATGAACTGATGTAGACAAAAAACAAGAACAAGCCAACACCATATATTACAGCACTTAAAACCACCGTTCTGGTTTCCTCTTGGCTTCCCCCAGGGTGACCCCCCCCTCCCCCCCCCCTGCTCCCAGATGGATTGATGGATGAGTGGATGGAGTGTTGAAGTGATTCCAAGTCCAACCAGAAGCCTTCCTGTGCTACCAGGAGATCTGAGCTTTACCCTCGCCTTTCCCTGACCCCCAAAACAGACCCACCCCTCTAAACGCAGGCTGTGTGTGTCTCTAATGTTGATTTCACTTAAAATAATAATGTGTGTGCGTGTGTAAGAGAGAGTGGGGAAGGGGAGGACTGAAAGTGGGCATCCCTGCACCCTCATCTATAATGGGCGTGGTGAGTCAGTGCTCTCCTGTCTCTATCTGGCATGGTGAGGCCTCTACAACTCCACTGTCTGCACCGCACCGTGTTGGCTGTTTATATCCCACAGCGGAAGAGTAAATAATTGTTACTACTGCATTCACAACGGTGAATGGTGACTCACAGACACACGTGACTCATTCTCTCTCTCTACCGCCCTCTCTCCAGGGCATAGCCAGGTCTGATATGAAGACGGCCAATTGGATTACTTCTAAGCTGCTGGGTGTTTGTTGCTATATAGACATTGATTCTGCAAATGGCAGACTGTGCCTCAAAAAAAAAGAAGGGGGGGGGGACAGCAAAAGAATGTGTGTGTGTGTGTGTGTGTGTTACAGGTTGAGACGGAATCAAAATCGAAACCTCCCATCATCCTGTTCCTCTCTACTGATCTCATGTTTACTGTAGGTTCATCCTCTTTGCCCTGCAAACCCCAACCCTCATCCCGGCTCTTTCTCTTTCCAATCCTTCTCCAGTCCCTCCTCTACTTCTCCCTCTCTCTGTCCATCCACCCGTCCCTCCCGCTAGCCCCTGCCTGGATGTCGGTTTGCCCAGTGATCGGAGAGGAGGATGGGGTGTGAAGGTGTGTGTTCAGATATCCGTCTACGCAGCCGGGTAGCTAGTGAACAGGGAGGAGTGTTTGTGGGGGGTGAGTAGAGATAGGAGCGGTGGGGGGGAGGGGAGGAGGGGCTCCAGGGTTGCTGGAGGCAGGGTCCTTTAACAGCAGCCCCCTCCAGACTGTCGGACGGGGGTGCTCTCGATCTTCAGGTTGGGCTTGTCGCCACCGGCCGTGGCGCCGGGACCCATGCGCTTCTTGATCTCGGCGGCCATGGTCATGAAGGCCTGCTCCACGTTGGTGGCGTTCTTGGCACTCGTCTCCAGGAAAGGGATGGCCAGGGAGTCCGCAAACTCCTGCAGGGGACACACACACACAAGATGAAGAGGCCACTCGTCGACTGCTTGTAGTTTGTAGTAGAAATTCGCCGCCTGAATCGATAGCCAAGCTCAACAACAACAACAACAAAAAATCACGCCAAAAGGTGATACAGAATCGCCAACGTTAAATAACGACAGCATTAACGACAGCATAAGGATGACGTCACATTACCAAACCAGAGTCCGATTTTTTCCTCATCAAGACACACTGGACAATGTTACATATTCAATGGCTTTGACTGAATGTATCCTACTCTGGCCGACATCCCTCTGAAGCAGACATACCTTGGCTGTTGTGTAGTCCACCACCTTCTTGGTGGTGAGGTCACACTTGTTGCCCACCAACAGCTTGTTGACATTCTCGCTGGCGTAGCGATCGATCTCCTGCAGCCACTGCTTCACGTTGTTGTACGACTCCTGCGGCACACATCACAGAGGAAGGTTGGCGACCACCCCCGAGAAACAGGAATTCCCAGCCTCGAGGATGGATCCCTATGGGTTGGACACGTCAGTCACCGGGATGACGAGAGAGGACTCTGGCCTCGTGATGAAGCCTACCTGGTCTGTGACGTCGTACACCACGATGATGCCGTGGGCGCCCCTGTAGTAACTCGAGGTGATGGTGCGGAACCTCTCCTGGCCAGCCGTGTCCCACTGCACAGCGCACACACAGGGCAAAAAAAAAAACACAGAATGGATCCAAATCGGACCCGTTTTCTGCCTGTCCAGCGATAGAGGCAGCCCCTCAGTGGGTTACCTTCTAGTCGCGTAGTCTACGGTGTGTGTGTGTGTGTGAGCGCGTGTCCACTTACAATCTGCAGTTTGATGGTCTTGCCATCCAGCTCGATGGTCCGGATTTTGAAGTCCACCCCGATGGTGCTGATGTAGCTCTCTGTGTAGGTGTCATCCTGAAGTGGAGAAGGACGAATGATATAGCGAGACATCGTGCCTTTCACAGCACCACCAGCCAACTGACCCCTAAAATAGGTTCCCAATATCAACAGGCTTCACTTACTGCAAATCGTAGCAGGAGGCAGGATTTTCCAACACCAGAGTCACCGATGAGCAGGAGCTTGAAAAGGTAGTCACTATAGTAAAAACATGCAGCATTAGACCAAGGATTGGACATTCTCATTTATGAAGGCTTTGAAGGGGTCGACTCTGTGGCTGTGCTGCTCTGTGGTTTTCATTACCTGTTGACTAAGTCCTGGCCAATACACAGTATTTAACTGATATGTGGTACTCTTAGAAATCTATTTCGAGTGGGGAAATACTGTTGAGTAACACTTTCGCGGCAACATTAGCAGAAGAACATGTCATGAACTTAATTTGACAAACTGCAGAGTGGTGGCGCAATGGCTGAGTTATTCTTGTGTCATCTGAAATCAAGACGTGTAATGTATAGCTGCCAAACACTATCACTGTGTCACAACAACATACAGAGCCGTGTGTCGTATATAAGTCTATGTGGAAATACCCGATCTAACCTGCGCATGCATCACGTACACTTTTTGTGATGTGGCGATGTGTCGTGCAATCACAAGCATATTTGCGAACAAAACAATTCCACAAAGCGATCATTAACTACCAATGATATAACCACTTATATAGATGTATACGGTTCACAAGTACAATGTTGTGATGACTGGCACAATATAAGGCAGTTATATCTCAAATAAACTACCCCTAGCAAGGTAACAATGATATTGCTATCAAGCTAGCTAGACTTCCGTTGTTAGCTTGCGAGCTAGGCTAGGCTAATCACTGCGCCGGTGGTGTGACGTTTCAGCACTACGTCCTATTTTCTCCGGTCGCCACAGCACCGTGCTTGAGATCCGGTGACAAGCGCGTGTCTTCTCATTTTGGGGCCACAAGTCAGTGACAGATGCTAGCCATCTGGCTCATGTGCAATGACAACATGAACAAACGCCAAATTGTGGTTTTATGTAAAATGGAGTCAAATTAGCAGTGCCTGTCAACCTGGCTAATGTGGTGGCATGAGCAGGCAATCAGCTGACGTTGACTGTACAAACACATCTCGAGACTGTCACATTTCAAAGGGCTTGGAACCTGTCCGCGCCCTGCTACTACTAGCGACCTAGCTAGCAATTCGACTGAAAATATAAGCGCTTGTTTCGACATGTCACATTCAGAAATGCAAAAAAAACGGTTACACTAATCACGATGTAGTCGGGGTGGTGGCTTTACTCACTATTCGGGATTCATGATTTGACGTTGGGGATGTGTTTTTCAGTCGGCGAATTGTCTGTTCCTTCCTTCTCTCCTACAGCAGGCAAAAGATGACTCGAGAGTCTAGATGTCCGAGGCACTTGGATGTAAATTTGAGTTTTTTCTACTCCCCTTGGTCAAGCTGATGTATCCTAACGTTGTGGTGTTACAGAAACTTTATAGACATTCCTATTTTCTTCAAATATGACTGATCAATTTTCCTCTTTTTTCTTTCTGTGTCCGCTCCTCGCTAGAAGTACAAGATGGCTGCGCAGGTGCGGCAGTGACATCAAATGACGTGTCACTACGGACAAATCTAGAAGTGGATAGATGTTGGGATTTGTAGTTCGAGTTCATCAGTCAGATTGAGTTTACGATTACGTTTATTGAGTTTTAGTTGAAGTCAATCTGAATGGCCAACCGATTTGTAAAAATACATAAATTACAAAATTTTGAAAAAAATATTGAATTAATTCCCACATACATAGGCACACTAACATGCGCGTGCAATCATTCACTGTAATGGGGGTATATTCTGCATTGAGTTGAGAACAAATTTGAAATGTGTTTAACTGTAGAGGCATTAAAATACATCATAACATGTTTCCCATGTTGTAATTAATCATAATGTTTCCTAGAATCCTACTCAGAAAGCTCTACTAGAGGCAGGTGAAGCACAGCTGAACTCATACCCTCATCCACGATTTGTGTGGAATCTTAGGTATTTATTCAACATTAGTTTGGAATGTGCAACCTAACACCATTATCTTTACAATCACAATTAACAATTTTCCTATCATATTTGTGGGGTATTGTCAGACATGTTTAAAAAGCAACACAAAATTATATTTTTATCAGTACAGCCTCCTATTCCCCCTTCTTGACAGCTTGCCCAGTCTGCAGCAGGTAACCATCCTCCTCCTCTTCTTCTGTATTTTTCTTCTTCTCTTCTTCATTGAGAAGAACTTTGGCAGGCGTAGGGGTGGGCAGGTAAACATTTCCTCTCGCAGCACCCTCTAGGCTGTCCCCCTGGGCGCCCCCTTGGCAGGCTGCCTCCAGGCCCTGGTTGATGTAGTGGGCTTCCTGGCAGGCCTCCAGGACCGGCAGGGCACACAGATGGACCTTCAGCCTCTCCCCCAGCTCCCTGAAACCAGGCCTCAGTGTAACGTCCCGCTGCCAACAGCTCTGCATCACCTCGTATCTGACGGAGAGAGAGACGTGTGTGTGTGTGTTTGGGGGGGGGGGGGGGGGGGGGTAGATAGAGGGGGGGGGGGGTAGATAGAGGAGGGGGGGTAGATAGAGGGGGGGGGGGTAGATAGAGGGGGGGTCGTACAGTAGGCAATTGAAAGTGGAAGAGGTTGAAAGACAATGAGAGAGAGGGAGAGAGAAAGGACATATGACTACAATGACAATGACACCTCTGTCCATGGCCTGTGACCTCTAACCCCTGGTCACAGTGCCAATACAGCTCACATTGACTCAATTAGAAACTAGGCAATTCATATTTGGGGAGCAACCAGGAGCACATTATGTACGAACATCTCAGGTCGTCAACAACTCTGTAAGAGCAACCGACTGGAAATGAACTCAGTTTTCACTCCGTAAAATGTAACACATCACATCTAGGCCAACTTTATGTTACGCAATGCTTTTAGTTTGGTGATGATATAACTAACTACCCTCAAAGGCGAGAACGATAGTTTTGACTGTTTTTAAC
The DNA here is from genome assembly GCF_021917145.1 of Hypomesus transpacificus. Classification (NCBI taxonomy): domain Eukaryota; kingdom Metazoa; phylum Chordata; class Actinopteri; order Osmeriformes; family Osmeridae; genus Hypomesus; species Hypomesus transpacificus. The sequence continues at coordinate 1,078,336 of NC_061084.1, forward strand.
AGTCCCTCTTAACCCTACACCTCTCACTGCGCGCCAACACAAAGACTCTCTTGCATGAATTCATCTATAATAGAGTTGGAGTGAGGTGAGAACTGACAGCTGGGCGTCACAGTCTGGCTGTTTGAGCCTGTGTTCTCCCTCCAGATGCTCCAGGAGTTCATGGTTGTGGATCCCTGGATATGGAGTCCTTCCCCTGGATACAATCTCCCACATGGTGACCCCAAAGGACCACTGAGGATGACAAAGAGCAGGCAGATGGAAGATGAAAGGGACACACATGGATTGTTGGCATACACATACAGTCACTGACTTGTGCATTGGGTAGCCTTTCGAGAAAGGCTTTGCTCCGATAATGGATGGTAGAGCAGAAAAGTGAGCTGTGCCTTACCACATCACTCTTGCTGGTGTAAATGGACTCTGACAGGCTCTCTATGGCCATCCACTTGACTGGCATTCGGACAGACACTTTCTGCCTGTAGTAGTTGTTGCTGTAGATGTTCTTGGAAAGACCGAAGTCAGCCACACATACATGTAAGTCGTCTCCCAACCTGTGACAGAATATTTTGTTGTGTTGAACTCAACTGTAATGTTAGCGCCTTAGCTTTGCAGCTTTATTACTGTGGCCTTTGAAAACCCCTTTCTTTTTCTGAGTCTATCTGTTGGGTTCAGAGATTTGCTCACTTCCTTCCGATACTGCCCTTAGCTGAATACAAATGGTGTTAGGACAGAGATGCAGTCTTCTTCTGAACAAGGAGGCTTTGATGTGTGATGCTGCCTGTTGCTGCGCAGTTCATTTTGATCGGCTTCACTGTCACCCCCTGCTGGACTCACATGCAGTTGCGTGCAGCCAGGTCTCTGTGCAGGAAGCCATGGGAACTGAGATACTCCATCCCTGCAGCAATGTCAATCATGAAGCGTAAGAGACTCTGGTAGGGTACGAACTGGGGGGAACAGGAGAGGTCAATATTAAGATTTACTTTGACAATGACAATGTATCGACTATGTGTTTTTGCAAAGGTGAGAGACAGAGAGTGTGTGTGTGTGTGTGCGTGTGTGTGCATGTGTGTGTGTATCACCATGGGAATGTCCCCGTAGCGAGTAGCGACGAGGAAACGTCGCAGGTCTCCATGCTTCATGAAGGGCAAGATCACCAAAGGCACCGGCAGAGGGGAGTCCTGCTCCCGCTCCAAAGTGACCCCTGCAGGACAAAGACAGCAGTTACACCCCATCTCGCCAAACACAAGTGCTGCATAAGGGGGCTGAGGTTTAGGAAGTGCCAAGAAGGGTATCGAGGTGAATGACGGGACTCTTACCAAGAAGTTTGACCACATTTTCATGATCAAAATGCTTCATAATTTCTGCTTCCTTCAAAAACTCCTCCAAATCGTCTTGGTTGTATATTCCAACTGCAGTAGCATGAAATGATGTCAGCAAACAATGGCAGAAGGACACTTTACAGAGACCTAAGGGATATAGTTAATATAGTAACATGTGACCTTTCATGGTCTTCACTGCTACTTTGATGTTGATCCCTTCCACTGGGGAGAAGAGGCCTTCGTAGACAGTCCCAAACTCCCCTGGAAGAAGAGCAGAACAGCATCTTTAAATCTGAAGTTTCCGGATGTAAGAAAATGAGTACATGAGCTCGTACTGAGTGAGAATTGTGAACAAAATCGCACCCTTCCCCAGCTCCTTGCCCAGGGTCAGTTTGTTTCGATGCACTGCGGAATCCTTCAGGCTGGTCAGGAGTCTGTCACTGACACTCTCCAGAAACTGAACTGCCTCAGGCGCTGCCCGGAACAAGAGTCAGGAGAAGAGAGGGGGGGTTGACTGGTGGAACAGGTGTGAAACCAGAAACCGTGTTTTGTTTTTCAACCTACAATAGTCACTTCTTGTCATTCGCATACAGCACCAATTATTAATGACAGATTCGCTTTTTAAATTACCTGTGGTGGTGGGCTCCGGAAGGTCGAGGTGAACGTCCTCATCGCGACGATATGTTACACCTGGGTGAAGAGACAGGAAGACTGGATCCTCCCTGCAAAAACAGAGCTTATGTTATTACTAGTGGTATTGAAATCAACAGGATTAGGGTTACATTAGTTTACTTGTCAACTTGTTCCCTAACGAGATAGAGCTGAGAGGTGGAAGGCTACACCACAACTATCTACCAAAAGGCTTATAAACAATGTGATCTTTCAGGTTTACCTGAGCTGGATGTTTTTACGGCGCCGAGTACACACAGCTGTCAAGACCAGGGCCAATAGGAGAAGGCTTCCCAGTAGTCCGCCCACAATCCCCCAGGTAGAAAAGTCTTCCTGCTGATGCTCAAGGGACCGATGGTCATCAGTGACCTTCACTTTAGAAACAAATTTCACAAGACAAGACAGGAACTTAAGCCTTAGTTTCTGTTTCCTCTGAAATAATTTTGATGCAAAAAAGTGTTTTTGACGGAAAGTAAGTGTTGACATCAGCAGTAGGAACTGATTCTTTAGCCTGACTCACATCTGTGAATGACCACACTTGCAAGATTTGCTTCCGAGGGCTGGTGGACAGAGACTTCGTTCCATGCCCTCACTGACAGCTGGTAGTCATAGTTTGGGTTCACCCCTGTGAGGTTGACTTCTGTGGTCGTCAATCCGGTTGAGGCGGATAGAAATAAATCCACGCATTTTTTCCACAGACCGACTGTGTCACCCTCCTTCTCCTGACAATGCACATCGTACTTCATTTCCTGTCTCCCTCCTGTGTCGTGGGGAGGGCCCCAGCGCAGAGACAGCGTGGAGTTTTTCAGGCGCTGAACTGTCACATTCACTGGGGCGGAGGGACTTCCTAGGGAGGGACGATAATCTTTGTAACTCATGCCAGTGGTATCATTACACACAGAATTGAGTTAACCAGCTGATTAAGAAATTCACAAAACTGTTTTTCTACAAATGGTTTCATCCAGCTTTTTAGGACAGAGTATATGGTGCTTGAGGTTTCTTACGTGTGCATCCCATGTTGTATGGGTCACTAGGCAACCGGAAGTAGCCCCGGTCACAGACACACTCCACAGCACCCGCCCTGGTTGTTGAACTATTGGGTGGGCATAGACGACATCCTCCACTCTCGTTGGTTGGCTTGTGGTAGCCAGCTACACATGCTATTGTTAGATTATAAAGTAATTTAGCATACCTCAGGTGCATTTACAATACTTTAGCAGTTCTTTCAATATTGTAATCATAGATTTTTTATCTCACTCAATCTTTACTGTGAGATGTCTACAAACCTTGGCAGGTGGCCTCCACCCTCTGATGACCAGGGGGACAGATGCACTCCCCTTCCAGCGGCCCCCACACCCCATCCTCCTGGCAGGGCCTCTCACAGGGGCCCTCCTTCACAGCCCCCTCCACACAGACACCAGGCTGGGGCCCCGAAGCAGCCGAGGCCCCCTCAAACCTGACCAGGTCATGCACAAACCCTGGACATCTTTTATAGTACAGTCTAACAGAAGCTATGAAGACACAGTTTCCTGAAAAGGAGAACCTAAGATGGAAGCCGCGCTCTGAGAGCTGCCCAAGGTCCAAACCAACCCTGCGGTCAAAGTACTCTGGTAACTGCTTTGGCTCAAATGTGACGGGAAAAGCCTTCGACGTCACAAGGCTCAAAACATTCTGACCACTTTGAAAGCCGGACAGAGCTTGGGTTGTTTCAAGCATGTGGATCTGAAGGGGAATCGGCTGATTGGTAGGCTCCTCTTCCTGGGCAAATGTGATGTCCAATAGCAAGCGGTTGGCATCCTTCTTATCAATCCATTTGGTTAGTATTGACCTGCTCCAGGTGGTAGTGCAGGCCTGATAGACAGGGGCTGCACTCTCTGAACCCACCTGATAACGAATCTCACTCCACTGATGTAAGAAGATGGTAGATTAGTTGACTAGAGCAGTCGTCTTCAACCCTGGTCCTCAGGGCCCACTATCCTGTATGTTGTATATTTTCCCCCTGCTCCAGCTCATCTGATTCAAATGAATGTGTTGTTATCAAGCTCCCAAGAAGCCTGATAATGACCAGTTTATTTGAATCAGGTGTGTTGGAGCAGGGAAACATCTAGAACATATAGGACAGTGGGCCCTAAGGACCCGGGCTGAAGACCACTGCACTCTAGACATCGTAAGATAGAAGACAATGAGAACAAATCGCTTCAAAACATGGAATTACTCGCAGAAGCTATGTAACGCTGTTACCAGTTGCTATGCTTTTTGTTCATCTTTTATCCTAAATACCAAACAAAGACCTTGTAACCGTTTATTTTTGTATTGAAAAGGGAGTTAGATTTATTTTTACTTAACTTTTAATGTATTTTACTTACATCAGCTGGGGGGTAAGATTTCCATCCTAGTTTGTCCAGTTTCACAGAGTTGAACAGTTCCACTAGGAGAGAAAGGAGATTAAAGGAGGCAAGTTTCTGAAGAACAAATTGGCAAAAAGAAAAGTAGATCTGTTATATTTTTTTTGTGGGGGGTAATGCTATAAAATCTAAAGATCAGAGCACCATCAAAACCCAGTAATTGTTATGATAAAATATAGGAAATCAGATAGAATCTTTGTTTGAAATCTAGCATAATTTAAATACTTTAATTTAGAACAAAAATACAAAGGCTGAGACAGCAGATACAATGAACCTCTGTACATAAAACACGGATGACAAATCAGCCAATTATTACAAACAATGTATATGAACATCTGGTTTACCTTCCTCTGATGTCTCTTGAGCTATGGAATACACAATGTATAACCATGACCAAAGTACAGTACACCTGACAGACAAAATTAACCACAAAATTGTCATTGTTCCCAACCGCGTTCAGACCTGTCAGTGGTCGGATTTAATGAGAAAACATTACTGCTGAAAAAAAGAGGAGGGTTTTGTTTTTTGTTTTTTATCGTTCCTGTTTCTGGACATGCTTCCAGTGATGTTGCCTCGCCTGCTATACTGAACCTACCCTCCTGAAGTAGCAGGAAGCCTTGAAAAAAAGGAATGTCGCTGCAAATTGATACAACCCTACATCAAATAGTTCCGTTAAACTGTTTTATATTCCTATAATATATGAGTCAGTTTTGTTATATTTTTGATTACACATATTTTAGATAATCTTTTAATGAAATATAATACATGTGAAATATATAATGGTTTAACATAAAGGTATAAATGTTTTCAAGCGCAAAACCATGCAATTTATATAGTTAACAGCTATGGAGCAGGTGAGAGGATTAGAACGCACACAATTATGACAAACTATTGGTCAATACATCCAACTTCTCTTTTTAATTTTTTGCTCGAGTCAGAAGAATAAAAATTCCAAATATACTTGAGAGATAAGCAAAGTGTATATTGTGCAACTTTTTAAATAAGAAATTTGTTCCACTCGTTGGAAGTAAAGAATTGTTGGTGCATTTGTCATATCTTTAATTGAAAATGTTGAAATGATCTTGTTTTGTTTTTATGTTATTTCTAGAGTTGTGATTTTAGGGGGAGAGTCTGCTCTCTTGTTACAAAAATCGATAAGATAGAAATATTTTTTTATACAGGAAAAAAATACCTTACCTATACAGCAGACCATCACACAGGAGGATTTGAACCTGCAACCTCTTGATCTGCAGTGAAGTTCCCTTTCTCTGAGATATATGTATTTTACATTGATTCAGAACCACCTGACCTAAACAGTTAGGGATCTCCATGACTGTGTTGTTGCTCTCAACAGTTCTGTTCAGTAGCTTTGCAATAGCTATCCCACTAAAGAGAGAATGAACAACTGGAGTCATGATGTTTTGACAGTAAGGATATACTGTATAAAGTGAAGCATATCTAAGTCACAAATTATTCTCTTTATTCTCCAAACTTTACAAATAGTGCAAATTCAACAATAAAACAATTACAACTTTCTCCCAAAAGGCAGTTAACAAACTCACACACACTCAAACACGCCCTGGGAGTGATAAACATGACCACAGTTAAAAGAGGAACAGGGCTGGGTATACAAGCTGGGAAATAACTTCAAACTATCTAAAACCAAAACAACATTACGTCTCACAGAATATGCCTAAACTAGCTTAGAAGTATCATGTTCCTCTGAAACTGATAAAGTTATCTGATCCAGTATTAAAATACTGTAGAAATTCAGAAGTATTGATATTTGAGTAATGATAAACATCTTCTATTCTGGTTAAAAGCAGGTGTTTTTTATACCACAATGGCATATTAGTAACGTTGTACATTTACCCTATACACTGTAACATTTAAAGTGTATAGTGTTTCTTATTCATACTGCATCATAACTAAGTTATGACCTGTTTAAGTTACACAATACAAGGACAGGTTTAAATGCAAGATATCGATATAAATATCGATAAATAAAACCTATAAATTAAAATATTTTTTTCAGCTTGGCTGACTTTTGTAACTGACTTTTTTCTTTTGTATCTCCTGCTGCCTCCTGCAAAGTTCAACATACTGTAAAAAAACTTGAAATCTATAGCATTCCTTAGGCACATGTGTCCTTGTCTTTCTCAAGGGAAATTAGCTACTCATATGAGTAAATCTTTGGTATACTTGGCACATTAGGACTGTAATACCCTTGCCATTACATTCAGTGTAAAATGTTTCAGTTGAATACCTCAGTCAGCATACTGTAATAGTTCTTATACTTCAGTAGGGTAAACCGGGCCTCATTTGCCTGTTTGAACCAACTCTATGCAGTCATAGATCATGTAACCCCATCTTATTGTAGTGTACTCACACACACACACACACACACACACACTTCATGCATTCACAATAAAGAGATTATGTAACAACAGACACTTCAGAATCTATTAAATCCACACACACACAAACTCAAATAGTGTCAAGTGATTGATCAACAGTCAGAGACAGGCTTCAAAAGGGGATTCAACCACATGAGCAAGTGAGCATGTTTTGCCTCAGAACAGTAAGTATATGTCCTCAGAACAGTAAGTATTGCTCATTATACAGTAACAATACCTGCATATGCTGCTACAGTCGTATGCTCTTGGAGTGTCAGTTGTACTCCATTCTGGCATCACTAGATAACCTAAACACACACACACACGGAGTGGACCAAGGGACCATTCCCATTGCTGACACCAGTGTAATCACTGCACCACACACTTCTCCTTGCGCTTGTCTGCGTACTTCCTCCTCCTCTGCTCAAGGCCTCTCTCCAGTCTCTCATCCTCCTCCAGAGCCCTGAGTGCAGAGGGAGAGACGCTGTCACAAACTGTGCGTGTGTGTGCATGTGCATGTGTGTGTGTACATGTGTGTGCATGTGTGTGTATGCGCGCGTGTCCTCCGGTGTCTCACCCTCTCTCCTTGGCGTCGATGTCGTGAAGCAGCTCGTCTCTCTGGTTGACCAGGGACACCAGCTCCTGCAGCAGCAGCTGCTCCCTGTGCTGGTGGGCTTGCGTCTTCTGCCACTCTGGAGGGTGAACCACGCAGACCAGAGCGAGGAAACGGGACAGATGGATATGAGATGGAAGTCGTGAGATGTGGTCGAGAGCAGAGGGGGATGAAGGGAAAGAGAGGGGAAGTGCTGTGTTTGATATTGGAATCCTCGACAGTTATGTTTTTCAATAGATTTAGCCTTCCTCTTATGTTTCTGCTGTTTCTATATGAAACACCAATATAGAGTGTCATGTCTTGTGTCATGAAAGAAAAAAACGGAAACGCTGTCCTGTAGAATCGGTTCTGTATCTGCCTGATTTAGCCGATAAAAGTTGCTTAAGTAGTCTTAAGAAAGAAAAACACGAACACCTTGTCGACATGAAAAAATCTTCTTGGTTCCTGTTTTGGGTGAGAAGTCAAGAAGAAATAACTAACTTACCCTCCACAGCCATCATGTCTCGCAGTTCTTTGTTTAGCATTTCAAACTTCCTCTCCAGGTCCTGCTCCTCCAGCCTGCATAGGACCAGGTACATGGGTTAGATTTGAGAGAGTGTGTGTGTGCGTGTGTATATATGTGTATGTGCGTGTGTAAATGTGTGTGTGTGTGTGTCTTACAGTAGCTGAAGGTGGTCCTGCCTTCTGATGAGGGCGTTTTTCTTGTTGACCAGCGTGAACCACTCCTGGATTAACTTCTCCTCATCCACCTTGTCACTGCCTGTGGTAGCAGAGTCCACAGGAATACTGTTTTACTCTACTTGCTCCGCAACATACACTGTACCAATACAGCACATATACAGGGCCTTAGTTCCCTCTCTCTCTTTCTCTCTCTCTCTCCTTTTCTTCCCTCCTTCCCGCACCTGTCTCCATCAGTCGCCTGAGTTTCCTCTCCACCACGTCTGCTCTGCTGTCGATGTGCTTCTGTTCCGCCTCCAGAGCCGACATTTCACTCAGGACGTACTCGCTGGAGTCCTGTCAGTACAGTGACAAACACACACTCACACACAAACCGAGGCTATAACCGAGGAAACTTCTAGAGCTGAGGGTGCTGTGCTTCTGTGTTAAAGTAGACCATAGCCAACTTCTTTGTGGTTATAATGAAGACTGACCTGGCCGTCCTCTGCCATTCTGGTCTCCTCACCAGATGTCCCTAGCTCCTGGCCTTCTGGGAAGATCACAGACGTAAACAAACTCAAAACTGGAGTCAGGAAATACCTTCAAAACAACACAGAACCTCCTTGGGCTCACCGTATAAAGTGTGTACCACTAAATAAAATACAACGCAACTCGCTAACAGGGATTATGGGAATTCATTTTAACTGCCTATTACAAAACATGAACATCTGCCAGAGTAAATTCCTTGTCTGATCAAACTTTCATGGCGATTAAAACCCTTTCTAATTTATGATGACTGCAATGGTTGAGGTAATTGCTCAAAGGAATACAAGGGAGTTGAGTCACATTGCAATGGTTTTGATGAGGACTCCTGAGAATTACCATCATTACTTAATTCATTACTCATCATCAATACTGAAATATGGTACTTTTACTTTCAGGTACAGTAACACATAATTAACTTGCCTGTCTCTGATTTTCTTATAGCACCAGCACTCTCCTCTTGACCCGACGCAGCCTGGAAAGACAGCACAGGTATAGCAAGCGATAAGGCCGAGATATAGAGAACTTTAGACCAGGATATGAGACCGGAAGTAGAGAAAGACGTTTCCTACCTCTGCGGGATCACACTCCTCTGGAGAACTACTTCTCCTCTGAGACCGTCGTTTCTTCACCAGGTCTGCATCCTTTACATGGGAGAATCCAGACTTGGACAGGAAGTGAGTCCGAGGTGGTGCCACTGGGGCCTGGGTACTCCCTGCACCTGCTGCTCGTTTAGTTCTGGGAGGCGGGACCATGTCCCTATTGGTCTTCGAACCTGCTTCATCCTCTGCCGCAGCACTCCCATTGGTGTCTAGGGTTATCCCCTCCTCCTGGAGCTTCTGGGCATAGTAGCGGGTGGCCGCCTCCGTGTCGACGTCCTGCCGGCTCTCTCCGGCCACGGCGTAGCTCGACTCGCTGCTGTTCTTCTCGATGTGGAGGACGCTCAGTTCCTGGCCCATGAAATACGTGCGGATCTGGTTGAGGTAGGTCATCACGATGAGGCGGTCAGGCACCGCCAGGAGAACCATGTCCGAGGGCTCCATCAGCCGAGAGATGCCCACCTCGGCAAAGCCATCGAAGGCCTGGGTTTGGGGAGGAGATTGGGTGATTACAGAAGAAGATGTTCTGTGGGGGCTGGCTGATCATGTAAAATATGATGGCATGGCACACACGCAGAGATAATCACCTGCTTGTTGTTGCGCTTGATGTCATATGGGTCAAGCATTTCAAAGTCTCTAAAGAATGAGAAGGAAAATTTACGCCATGAGCAAATGTTTAAACAAACACAGAAGGCTCAATAATCTTTTTTCAGAAAGCTGATGTTTTTCATACATCTTGTCTGGGTGGAAGTGGTGGAGGATTGCACAGAAGGCCAGACCATTCCTCCAGGACGTGCTGAAGTTGGTGATCTTGACCCCTTTATGACCCTGGGTGACTTCCTGGCACCACTCCAGCAGAGACTGGCTGGAGGTGACCAGGCCAGGGCTGAACTCCAGTGCCTGAGGAATCAACAACACATTGACTGGGTAAAAACCACTCACACTGACCATCACTCAGTCAACCATCTTATCTGTAAACTATTAGCGACATACATCTGAGGTAGCAGCACTCTCTTGACGCTGTGGTGTTGACATCTGACCAGGCAATGGCGGAGCAAGGCCCGAAGACTCTTCGGAAGCATCCTGTTGCCTTTAGAAAGCAAAAAAAAAAAAAAACGCAGATTTGTAGAGAAATATTAGCCTTCACAGTTCAACCATGGTCAAGGAATAAAGTGTGGTCAAAATGAGCCTGAACACGATGAACCTCCATGAGCAACAGAGTGATCTCCATGAGTAAAATGGAAAGTTCTATGTTATAATAGCGAGAATGAACAGAAATGCAAAAAAAGCCATACAAGGGTTTAATGTACAAGGCCCACAAAACACACTTCAGAGCTAGGTTAACCGACCTCTGTATTCCACATTATTTTCTACTTAACTTACCCTTTCTCCTCTAAGTCACTGGTAGCTATTGCTATTGACATAAAGCCAAAGTCCACCTCTTCTTCAACCCCCATCTCTTTACTCGAGTCTGTGTCCATCTGTTCTGCCTCTATGGCTCTGTCTACATGCAGCCAGTCCTCCTGTCCCGAGGCAGGAGTGGAGGCAGGTGCTGTTTCTGGGACGGCCTCATCTTTTTCACTGTCCTCAGTAACAAAGCTCTCAGTATCTGCGAAGGTCCAGCTCTCTGTGCTCTCCTCCAGTGCCCTCTTACCGGCCGTGACTTCAACCGAGTCTGTTGTCTGAGAAATGGTGGCGTCCGCTTGTTCTTGTTCTTCGGCAACATCCTGTGGGTCTACTTCCTGTTTCAACCGTGATGGGACTTGTACTGTAACAAACCCGTCATCAGACACCTCAGTACTTGTCTCCATTGACGCTGAACTCTCCATGACTTCCTGACTGGTTGGTTCTTCATCCTTCTGAGGCGGGGTTAGCTTGCTCTCAGGTGCATCACTTTGAGTAGAGATGGGAGAATCCAATGGAGGAATCAAATCAGAGAAGGACTTTAGGCTTGTCCTAGGACAGGGCACAGGGAAGAGAGAGGGGTAAGGTTCATCCCCCAGTGACCTATTCTGGTCTGGCATTTTTGATGTTGAGTCTAGCGGACATAAAGATAGGGGGCTGGGCGCATTGAAGTCGTCAGGGAAAGATCCACTCAGACGTTTCCTTCCCCTTGGTTTTGGAACAGGAAGACCCGCTGGTCCACCTGCCGGGTGTGTACTCTCAATGCCATCAATCTGGACCCTGCTCCTTTTCCTGCGTAGGGGTACAACCAGCTCGTCGGGTGTCGAAGGGTCTCCAGGGGACAAAGGAGGGAGGCTGCTGCTCCTGTCGCCATGTTGAGGGGGATCCAGCCCTCTGGAGGTTGCAGGTGAGCGTCCCCTCTCCCTGGGGGGCCTGGTGGCTTCATCAGCAGTCGTAGAGGCATCGGACAGAACGGGAGAGTTGACGTCTGGGGGTGGGAAATCGTTGGGGAACGTGCCACTGAGGCGCTTCTTCACTCGAGGCATCGGGACTGGTAGGAGCTGTTCGACCTCCATCTTTCCACGCCAGGCAGCGTCTCCTGCTGAGGCCACAGTTGGCTCCTCTTCAACTGTCTCGGTGGTAGCCATTTCGGTAGAAGTCTGAGACTGTTTTACTTGAGAGTCCCTGAGCGGGTTATTTATCGGGACAGGAGCTGTGGACTCTACAGCCGTGGTCTCTTCTGCACCATCTGATTCTCCTGATTTTGCTGAAAGACCTTGGGTTTTCTTGCACCTTGATGGGCCTATCATTCTGATGATTGAGAGTGGGGCAGTCTCCCCAACCCCTGAATCATTGTCTGTCTCTGTCTGGACAGGCTCAATAGGGAGATCATCTTGTGTCTTTGTTTTGCATGTGGTGGGGACTTCCTCAGCGGCAGACCGGCCAGAGATATCTTCCAGGTCATCAGGTCTATGTGTTGGTTCAGGAGTGGCCTTTGAGGCTCTCCTTGAGCGCACAGGAGGAACAAGCTCTGTTCTTGCCTCAGAAATGTTGATGTCTTCGAGATGGGCTTCCTGAGAAGGTTCAGGGGTGAGACTCACCCTCCTCCTGGGAGGCTTGGGTGGAATCAGACCCACGGCTACTTGGACAGGTTTGTTCATGTCCTGAGGAGGCTCAAGACAGCTGGAAGCTTCAGAAGCCATTACGCAATGGGCCGGAACAGTGTCATCGATGGTGTTCTCCTGGGAAGTTAAGCTTCCTGGTTCATCCGCTTTCTGTTTGGGAGGCTCAGGTGTGAGGCTATCTTTTCTCCTCAGAGGCCTGTGTGGTGGGTCTGAGGTTGGCAGCACAGCTTCATCAGCTTTCTGTGGGGCTTCTGAAGGAACACTGCCATCTCTTTTCTTTACACGACAACGAGGGACGAGAGCGTCGGCTCTTTGTGTTGAGTCTCTACTGCTGTCCCGTCTCCTCACCGGCCGGGATGGGACCACCTGGGTGTTGGCCTGAGCAACAGCACTTCCTGTCTCTAGAGGGAGACTGCCATCTCTTTTCCTCAGCCTGGGAGGAAGGACCAATTCAGTCGTTGACTGTGCACGGACTGACTGGCCAGCACCAATTTGTGCATCAGCACTCTGTTGAGGATCGGGAGGAAGACTGGCGTCTCTGTTCCTTGTACGGCGAGGAGGAACCACATTGAGCGATGCCCCGTGAGGATTTGTGTTGCGATCCGGAGTTAGGCTGTCCTTCCTCCTCAAAGGACGCAGTGGAACCGTCGTTGTAGTAGGATTTGCAGTCATTTCACTTTGATCACTAGCTTTCAGTGGAAGTTCTGGAGGAATATCCCGTTGTGGCTTCCTGCCTCGCTGAGGCCGTACAACGTCTGTGTGTGGTTCAATTGAGAGGACCTGGTCTTCAGATGATTTGCCTGAGATCATTTCTCTTGGCACTGAAGGTGTCTCTACCAGTGACTTGTCTGTGGAGGGCTGAGTGGCATTAGGAGAGGCCTCTGTGCTTGTGTGTTGGGGGCTTAAGGATGAAAAAGAATCACATCAAACACAAATCTTTAATCTTTATGAATTCCCAATCCATAAACGGGCAACTATCATACGTAATTATAAACCCAAGTCCCTCCCCAGGGGACAGGCTACAGAAGAAATCTCCCAGCAAGAAAGCAAACTAACTCCAAAACTCTTCATAATTTCTCTTAACAAACATGCACACTCACCAATTTCCCACACTGCAACTACACTAAGCACACAGACATTGACCACAACCCTATTTAAGCTTGCTGCTGCACTGTGCCCCAGATAAGTGCCTTAGAATCACCAAGCAGCTTAGGGCTATTAAGACAGACACTAGATACAAGACAGTGAGCATTGATGAGCAAATCCAGAAACAAAGTTATGAATGTATAACACATTTGTACTCGTGCAGCCACACAGTTCTTAGTCGGGTTTTATCCCCGGAGACTCACCCTTTGTCCAGAGAAGCTGATAGTTCTGCTCCCATTTCATCCTTCAAATTCTCTACTGGCCTCTCTGCTACCAAACCTTCAACACAACCTGATATCTGTCTCAAATCCTGCCCTGTGACTCCTGGTTTCTCTCCTACATGATCCCACGAGCCAGCCGAAATCTCCTCTTCCTTTGCTACACCAAAGTCTTCTTTTGAGATCTCTGAAAGGTCAGCCGCCGTTAGTGGGGGCCATTTCTTCATACTACCCGGGCCTACTGCTCCAACAAAACCATCATCACTGTATGTGGTTGGTGATGGAGATTCGGATCGATCTCCTGCTAGAGTCCACATGTAGGGTTCAGCAGTTGTGGGAAGATCAATGGCTATATTGGTTTGAACCAAGCCTTCACGGTGAGCTGACTCCACAGAGATTGCATCCGGAATGAGGGGAGAGGGATCTGGGAGAGTGGTAGAGGTACTACCTAAGTGGATCTCTGTTTCCACAGAGGATGAAAGGGCCTGGTTTGCCCCTTCAGCTGGAACGGAGTTGGAAGGCCCCAAAATGGACGCTACTGTTTCATAACTACAAGAGAGGGATACTAAAGTCAGGAATTGAAATCCTTAACAGGCATGCTATATGCTACAGTGTAGCATGTAAGGTTTCAATACTACAGATGATTCACACATCTGTCAGGAATTAAGAACTACTGATTACGTTATGAATTCAATGAAATACAAAGAAGTAAGACAAATGGAATTAACTGGTAAGTCTCTGAGGGGGGATCAACATCACACCAATGGCCAACTCACCCTCTGTGGAAGACACCTACAATGGCCTGCACAAGGCCTGAGGGCTCCTTCTCTGTCTCTGAGTCCTTTTCTGAGTCCTCAGCTTCCAGCACTTCCCACTCTAAAACTAGCTCTGACTCTGTGCTCTCCCAAGACTTCTGCTTGGGATGGAATTCTTCTTCCGAAAGCTTCTCTCTATGATGGTTGCTGGGGATACTGATATCATATAAGCATATGCATAGTGAGAACAATGTCTCCACGGATTCTATGCTACAAGAAGAACAGCGGATGAAATGCACTGCAGTAAAATATTGATACTGTAGATTACTCATGATGTTCTCATGTTCCTCAATTGAGTCTGCATTATTTACTCTAAACTATCTGAGCTTCACACACATCACCAACCAAACCATGCCTTCTAAGATGTGTCTAGATCTACTATGCTATTGTTTGTTAACCAGCAGATAAAGTGAGACAAAACAGACCAGCACCCGTATGATTCCAATTTCACTGCAACCCATGCATGGAGGCCTAGGCCTATTCACTTACCCCTTATCTACAGCAAGATCTGCCATTTCTCTCTCACCATCTGTCAACTTTTCTTCGACACGCAAAGTTTTCTCTACAAACCAAATAATTGAGTATGATCCAATGCAATTTTGATGAATTACACAGTTTCAGAAATGACTTTAAGGTAATAGGAGCCAGCCTTAAAGCAATGGAAATCAGAGCTTACCATCTCCAGAATCTGAACTGCACGGTAGATCATTAAAGTGACCAGGTTTGCTTGTTTCCTTGGGGCGTGACGGTGGCAGAAGGGCAGGCATTGCTTTTGGTGGCGATATGGATGGTAATCCAGGGATACGACTCTCAGCTGGACATGAGGGTGCCATTGCTACCATATTCTTTATTTTTTCAATGTCTTCTGCTGACACAGATGTAATAATGGCTTTCTTTTTTTTCTCAGGCTTCTCAAAGAGGGGCTTAGTAATTACTACCTCTGTATTTTTCTGATCTGAATTAACCATTCTTGCTGATGGAAATCCAGGAATAGCTGAAACATATGGGGCAGATGCAAGTAAACTTGTGATGTTTGGGGCTCTATTTTGAATTGGAGCTGAAGGGAAACCAGGCATAATACTTTCTCTTGGGCATGATGGTACCATGAACAACATATTGCTCATTGCATCACTTGAGGGTCTTTCCTGAGCTTGACAGACTGGTGTCATGATGTGTAATTGCTTTGTTTGTGGCTTTACCCACAAAGGGTTTGATTCTAGTAGGCAATCTTCTCTTGGGCCTTTAGAGGTGGATGGGAAACCAGGAAGGCAGGAGGTTTTGTTGTTGTAGGGGACCAGACTCAGCATGTTTGGCTCCCTAGCTTTGGGATTAGGTGCAGAGGGGAAGCCAGGAGACCTGGCAGCTTCTGGACAAGATGACACCGAGGCCACCATTTTTTTGATGATTTCCCTGTCTTGTTTTGGACTGTCTATTGCAAAAACAGTTTCCTTCTTTTTCTTCTGAAGTTCTTCCCACAGTGGGTTTGGGTCAACAAGCCAATCCAAGTGTTCCTCAGTGGTTGCAATGCCTGGGAGACTTGAAACTTTGGGGCATAAGGGTACCAGACTCATCATCTTGTGTTGTGGTGCGGAGGGGAAGCCAGGAATCTTTGCAGCATGTGGGCAAGATGGTACTAATGCAAACATGTTTTTGGAAGTATCTATGCCAAGTTCTGCTTCATAAATAACAAACTTTCTCTCTTTTTGTGGTCGCTCTATCAATGAACCGTGTTCAGTGACCCATTCTGCTTGTTTATCATATTTAAGCGAGGCAAACCCTGGGATATTAGAGACTTGGGGGCAGAGTGGGAGCAGATTGACTATATTCGGTCCATAATACACAACTTTAGGATTTGGAACAGATGGGAAACCAGGTACACATGACAGTTTTGGACAGGATGGCACCAGAGCCAGCATTGATGTCGTCATGTTTGCTTCTTTTCCAGATTTTTCGATCATTAGTGTCCTATTCTTTGGTTCCTTCTTCCACAGCGGTTCAGTTTCTGTAAGCCATTCTTTCTTCTTAGTTTGATCAGATGATGGGCAGCCTGGAATAGTTGAGCATTTTGGAAGGGAGAGTGAAAGATTAATCATACTTGGCATTGTCCCAAAATATACCACTCTGGGTAGTGGGACAGATGGAAAACCAGGGGTACAGGCTGCTTTTGGACAAGTTGGTACAAGGGAAACCATTCCTTTCATATCATGATTGCCTTTTTCAAATCCATCGATAATTAATATACGCTTTTCCTTAATTTCTTTCTTCCGTAATGGCCTACAGTCTGTTTGCCAGTCTTTACTGTCAGCTTCCTGAGTGGATGGGAAACCAGCCATACTGGATACTTTGGGGCATGATGGAAGAAGGTTGGAAAGATTTGGTGCATAGTAGACCACTTTGGGTTGTGGCACTGAGGGAAAACCTGGAATACGAGCATGTTTAGGACAGGATGGCACTATAGCCATCATTGCTTTTACTTCATCTTTGTCTTGATCTAATCTTCCGTAGATTACAACTGACTTCACCTTCCTATGTTTCTCCCACAATGGATGAATACTAATAAACCAGTCACTTTTAGAAGCCTCCAATGATGAGGCAAAGCCTGGAATACAAGAGGATTTTGGGCAAGATGATAGTAGGCTTAGCATGCTTGGTTCACAGCGAACCAGTTTGGGTTTGGGTACAGACGGGAATCCGGGTATACGAGCCTCTTTTGGACAGGAAGGTACCAAGAGCACCATAGCTTTCATCTGATCTTTCACCTTCACATCTGGTGTGTATGCAGTCACCCTGGGCCTCTCCTTCAATTGCTTCTCCCATAGTGGTTCCTGATATGTCAGCCATGTATTCTTACTATCTCCATCAATGGATGGCATACCTGATATATTGGACACTCTTGGACATGAAGACAACATATTAACCATACTAGGTCCATAGTAAATGTGTTTTGGTTCTGGTACTGAGGGGAAGCCAGGAGTCCTGGCTTCTTTTGGACAGGATGGCACCAGAGCAGACATTCCGTTCATTTCACCTTTATCTTTATTTGATATGTCCATGAATGTAATCTTTTCCTTTGTCTGCTTCTCCCACAGGGGTGTATGATTCATAAGCCAGTCTTGCCTATCAACGGCCTCAGTAGATGGGAAACCAGATATACTTGAGACCTTTGGGCAGGACGAGAGAAGCGATCCCATATCTGGACTGGAGTGAGGCATGGAGGGGAAACCAGCAGCCCTAGCTTTTTTTGGACAAGCTGGTACCATAGCTACCATGCCTCTTGTCATATCTCCTCCTTGGTAGCTGTCTATTGAGACAGTGCTTTTGTCTTTGACTTGTTTTTCCCAAAGTGACCCTTGGTCTTTTGACCATTCTTTTGTATAATTTCCCTCAGTGGATTGAAAACCTGCTATACTTGAAACTTTGGGGATAGACAACAGAAGATTAACCATACTGGATTCTATCTCAGCCTTGCGCCGGGGCAAGGAGGGGAAGCCTGGAATGCTGGCAGCTTCAGGGCATGTTGGCGCTAAGGCAACCATTTCCTTCATAGCTTCCTTATAATATTTTAAGCCCTCGCTGTTGAAAAAAAGCTTTTCCTTTGGAGGTGCCTCCCATATAGGTTCTTGACTTATATACCAGTCTTGTCTACTAGCATCAGCAGTACATGGCCAACCAAGCAGACCAGAATATTGGGGGCAGGATGGTAAAAGGTTTACCATACTTGGACTAAAGTGAACAGCTTTTGAATGAGGTGTTGAGAGAAAGCTTGGACTCCTGGTTTCATTATGGCATGGTGACTTTATATCCACCACGTGCTTCATTAACTGTTTATCTTCCATTAATTTGTCCAAATGGGGTGCGGATGCAATGACCTCTGTTTCTCCGACGGTGTATGCATTGTTCCTGATTGTTTCCTTATCTGAACACTCTCCATCGTAAAGTGTTGGGTAAGATGGCAGCACATTTTCCATATAAAGCTCATGCTTTATTTTCTCTTCCCTAAGCTTTGGTTGCTGTGCAGATGGAAATCCAGGTATGGTGGCAGAATTGGGACAAGATGGAACCATGTCTGAAATTCCTTTCATTGTCTCCCTTTCTTGAGGTGATATATCCATTGCCAGGTGTAGAGCCTCCTTTGGAGGCCTCTCCCAAAATACGGTCTTGTCCACCAGTGCATCCTTTAAGTGAGCCTTTGTGGTAGTTTCCCTGGAGGGAAACCCTGGTGATGTAGCAACACCTGGACACGATGGCAGCAGAGGAACCATGTTTTCAGGTCTGAGAAGAGGGGAAACTCTGGTCAGTCTAAGATGACTTACAGCAACCAAAAAAGCGATTTTATTGCCAAAAACATTCATTCCACCCACAAGCATCACCACTGAAGTTGATGCTTGATCTGTGAAGAAAGACTAAAGCGTCACTCATTGCATGCTTTTTAGTCCAACAATATTACAACTGTACTATGACCAACAATCTGCGAATGCGACCAAAACTATAAAACCATGCAGATTAAAGTAACTAAACCAGCATCACACAAGCAAGCAGTGATTCTGGGGTTTCCGACACTTACCCCCCACCAGTGCGTGTGATTGCATCCACTGTTTCCACTAATCCAGTAACCACCTTCGTCTCCCTAGCCAATATAGTCTCCTTTTTCTCAACATCTAAACCAGATTCTGACACAAATACTTTATTTACTGTAACATCCATGGGTGGTTCCTTAAAGGACACTATTGATTGACCATCAACTAGGTTCAGATTGGATTCCTTTGAATCTTTCTTAACAGCTCCTTTCATCTCATACAATACTAGCTGTCCTTCTTGGGTTGGAGATGGATGAGAGGGACTGAAAGAGAGTAACATGAACAGAGGAACGCCATGAATACGATGAATCATAAAGTAGAAACACAACATGCGTAAGGCAGTGATTAGAAATCCCAAGACTGTCAGTCAGGTGTTGATCAGTACAAAACAGCCCAAAAAGCCAACAGCTACCATACATTTGCAAACCAACTTAACCCACCTCTCTCTGACAGTCAAGAATAATGGCAAATCTGTTGGCATAGAGTGCCACATTCTGCAGTATAAGTGTCTGAAAATAGAGTCCAAAAGTAAATGTCGCTTTGGACAAAAGCGTCTGCTAAATGAATAAATGTAAATGTTTCAAACACTATCCATTGACTGCAGTGAGAGACATGTTAAAACAAATGCTATAATGCAGCTTCTAAGTTGTCTGCTATCCTTGTCCCACTAACTCACCCTTTTTCTAGAATGCCCACTTCTTGAGCCTCATTTTGTGTCCAAAAGAGCCCTTCCACTCTGACCCCCTCCATCACTGAACCATCTTTTGATCCTTGTACTTCCTCTTTCACCACTATTTTCATGTCACTGCTTTGATGAACTTTTCCTCCACTGTGGTGAGACATTTGGGTTTGTACAGATATCAGTTCAGAGACTGGGGTCTTGCTTGGGCTGGGCAGCAACATTGCCTCCATCCTTTTCTTGAGATCATCTGGTACATCTTGATTGGAATTAAAAGATCCCACTGATGCTTCTTTGAGGGACTTTTCTCCAACTGGCATCTCCTCTACCGGCCACTGTCGAATCAGAACCTCTCCTCTATGGTCTGTAACTGCTGCAGAGACTTTAGAACCATTTGAGTGGCATGCTTCGACCGAAGCTGTAATATATTCCTTTGTTCTGTGTTTTGGGGCTGATGGAAATCCAGGTATCCTGGCTTTCCTTGGACATGTTGGTTCTAAAGCCATCATGTGTTTACTCAAGTTTTTATCAGATCTTATAATATAAATAATTGGGGGTGTATGTATTGTTACAGCACTCTCTTTCAATGGTTTCTCCAGCAATGGTTTATTCCCCAATGGCCAACCCTTTACTCGACTCTCTACTGTATGAGTATTTGTGGATGGAAGCCCCAGAATAGAAGACAACATAGGACATGTTGGTACAATATCTACCATACTTGTAAGCTTTTCTACATTCAGTTGTGACAGAGAAGGAAATCCTGGAAAGAGAGCAACAATTGGACATGATGGTACAAGAGACACCATAGCATTTCTCACGAGTTTGTGTCTGTAACAACTCTGTCCCTGAGATAAGGAAAATATCTGAGTCCTAGCTAATGTCTTGAGTGGTTTCTCCCATAATACACTCTTAACTGTGGGCCAGTGCTCTACTCTGACATCAGACCATGATGACTGTCTCGAAGGAAAACCAATGATGCAGGAACTTTCAGGGCAAGTTGATGACAGACAAGTCAAAAATTGCTCTTTCTGAACCCTACTGACACAAACCACTTTAGATGGAAAACCAGGGATGGTGGAATGTCTTGGACAGGCTGGCACCATACTCATCATTATTTCTTTGGCTCTCAATGACATCTCGATTGGGTGAAACTGAGAAACAATCCCCTTTCTTTTAGTCAGTGGTTTATTCCACAATGACTGCCTGTTTACATGCCAACCAACCTTTGACATTTTCACAGGGTCTCTGGATGGTAAACCTGGAACTGTTGTATGCTTTGGACAGGTGGGTAAAATATTTTGCATACTAGGGGCTTTCTCAAGTCCCAAAATACTCTGAGGTCTCTGTCTAGACTTTGAAGGAAAGCCTGGAATAGTAGCATTTCTAGAGCAGGGCGGCAACATTGAAACCATAATTCTAACCATTGCTTTTTCTTTGAAAGATTGACTCGACTGAATAACAACTTTTGCTCTTTTCTTTAATGGTCTGAGCAACAAAGGCCTCTTACTAGCATGCCAGTGACCTTCATCTGTGTCTACTGGTACTCTTGAAGGCATACCAGAAACTCTGGAGCTCTTAGGACAAGTGGACAACAGGCTATGCATAACTGGAGTTTGTACTAACTTCAGCTGAGAGGGCAACCCTGGAATACTGGTCTTGAGTGGACATGATGGTAACATAGCTGCCATTTCTTTCACAAAGTCTTTGTCGTCGTATGATGTACAGACATGTGAACACATTTTCACATTAACTTTGTGTAATGGCCTCTCCCACAGAGATTCTCTCACTAAACACCATACTTTATCTTCACAATCAACAGGTTGTTTAGATGGAAAACCTGGAATCTGGGATGATTTAGGACAGGTGGGAAGTAAACACATCCTACTTGGTGTGTCTGCTTGCCTCTGTGGTGCAGACGGGAAGCCTGGAATACGAGCTTGTCTTGGACAAGTTGGCACCATTGCTACCATCCCATGAATGTTTTTATCATGAGTTTGGTAAATTGGCAAAATCAACACGTCACCTTTCTTTAGTGGCTTCTGCCACAGAAAACATCTGTCCACAAATATATCCTCATTTTTGACTGACTGTCTTGAAGGAAACCCTAAAACTCTTGCTACCTGAGGACATGTAGGCAAGAGGTATACCATACTTGTCTTTTGACTTGGTGCAGAGGGGAAGCCTGGAATTCTAGCCTTACTTGGACAAGATGGTAACATATTTGTCATATTTGTAACCGTTTTACAAGGAAAATATGACGTGTCCTCAAAGTGAAGCAATCCTGGCCTTTGTGCGAACACCTTGTTGAACAGAGACTCTCTATTCACTGGCCACTCAACTGCATGAGTCTGGTCAATACCTGGCAAGCCAGGAACCCTCGATACTTTTGGACAAGAGGGCCGTAGATGTACCATGCTTGGGACTTTAGCTGTCCTCTGTCTGGGTGCAGAAGGAAACCCAGGTACACTGGCCTTTCTTAGACAAGATGGCATCAAATCTACCATGTGTTTCCAAATTTTTTCTTCTTTATAGTGAGATAGAGAGATTATTGAAATATCTTTTTTCTGCAGTGGCTTTACCCACAACGGCCTTCTGTCCACAACCCAATCTGCATCTTTGGATCCAACTGATTCTCTAGATGGTAAGCCAGGAACTCTTGCTACTCTTGCACAAGTAGGAAGAAGGTCAACCATGCATGGCTCTTGTCTTTGTACAGTGGGAAACCCAGGGATTCTAGTCTGCCTTGGGCAAGATGGCACCAAAGCAAACATCCTAACTATTTCTTCATCTTTACACTGAACTGGAGACATAGGAAGATCAAATAGGTTACTTTTCTTCAATGACTTCTGCCATAGTGGACTACGGTTTACAAGCCAAGCTTCATCCCTACATCTCCGTGGCTGTACTGAGGGGAAACCTGGAACTCTGGCCACCTTAGGGCATGTAGGAAGAAGGTTAACCATACTTGGCTCATGTTGAGGTGCAGAGGGAAAGCCAGGAATGCTAGCTTGTCTTGGACAAGATGGTAACAGTTTGACCATGTCTTTCATGTATTTGGCATTGTTACATAATAATACTTTAATCCCATACTGTGGCTTTTTAATCAGTGGTCTCTCGATGAATGATCTTCTCAGAGCATGCCAGTCAAGATTCTTTGACAGATTTTGATGTCTAGATGGTATACCAGAAACCTTGGTTATGTCAGAACATGAAGGCAGAAGGCTCACCATACTTGGTGTCCCAGCTAGCTTTTGTGGCACAGAAGGGAAGCCTGGTATAGAGGTCTCTTTTGGACAAGAAGGCAACAGCCTAAACATATCCTCATATTTACTCAGAACTGGAGAAGCAGATGGCATTAGGAAATCAGATTTCTTCAATGGCTTCTGCCACAGTGGCCTTTTGTCAACAGCCCAATCTTCATTACTAGACTTGACTGGGTCAGTAGAAGGTAAACCTGAAATTCTAGCTCGTTTGGGGCACGTAGGCAAAATGTTTACCATTCTGGTTTTGGGCATTGGTGCTGAGGGGAAGCCAGAAACACTGGCTTTTCTTGGGCAAGTAGGCAACATGTCTACCATTTTCCTCCTCGTTTCAGCGTCCTCCATAGTGACTTCCTTATTCATCTGTAGAATACATCCTTCTCTTATCCTCACTGGCTTTTCCCACACTGGATGTCTGTCCACAATCCAGTCTTCATCTCTGGACATGACTGTCTCTCTGGAGGGTACACCTAGAATGCTGCTTTTCCTGGGACATGTAGGTAGAAGGTCAACCATGCAGGGCTCTTGTCTTGGGGCAAATGGGAAGCCAGGAATAAGGGATACTCTTGGGCAGGATGGTGTCATATCCACCATTTTTGCACACATTTCACGATCCCAATAAACTCTATCAACATTATCTAAATGTGATAATAAGGATCCTGACCTCTTTCGAAAAGATATCTTGACCAGGGAGTTTCTTTCCACTGGCCAGCCAGCTGACTGTGTCTGATTTAAAGAAGGCAATCCAGGAATAGTTGAAGCTTGGGGACAGGTTGGCAGTAGATTAGCCATACTTGGTGTTCCCAACATCTTAGAAACCTCAGCATTGGGCTTCTGTGATACCTCCCATAAGGGCTTTTCATCCTCATGTAAATTACTAGTCTGAAACTCAGCAGTTTTGTTTGGCTGCCTTGATGGCAAACTTGCTGAACTTGACACTGTTGTGACACATGGTGCCAGGTTAACTTTAAGAGGCTCCATTTGGAGTTCTGGGGTTTCCATTTTGTGTTGGGGTGCGGAGGGAAAACCGGGGATGGTAGCCACCCCGGGACTGCTTGGCACCATAGAGGCCATGTTGTCCTTGGATTTCTGGTCCTGGACAGATCTCTGATTGGCTGGAGTGATTCTGGGGCTCTCTCTCACCCTAAGTGGGTTTTTATCAAGGGACCACTGGTCAGAGTGTGCCTCTGATGTTTTGGTTACTATTGTAGAGGGGAAACCAGGAGAACTGGCAACTCTTGGACAAGATGGAAGCAATGTGTCCACGCTTTCAGTTCTAAAGGGACAAGCACACCAAAAAAAATATATGTCAGGCCATGTGGAACACTCAATCTCAATCTGACTGTATTCAAATGAGAATACATACATCCATTCTATATACATGTATACTGTATATATTAAGTTTAGAACATTGTTTACACAACCTGAATGAGCATTACACAGTTATAGGAGTATTGTGTTCTATGCCACACTTACCCCCGATCCCTGGGTATGACTTCAGATTGTCCTATGTTTGTGGGAGCAGTTGTCTTAGGGACAACTTTCAGATCCTGCTCTTTCTTTGCATCTTTCTTTTCTGTGTGAGCAATGTCAGGCAAATGTTTCACAGTTTTGGAAGAGCGCATCTTCTGTTTCTTAGAGGGTGGCTTCAGAGTGAACTGAACAGGCTCAGTATTTCCTGATGCTGTGCCAATCTGAATGGACATCTTGGTCATATGACTCCGTGGTTTGACCAGTGGCTCCATGGCAGAAGTGAACGTGGGCTCAGAAAGGCCAGCCTTAGTCTCAGGTGAGGAGGGGATGGGACGGGTTGCTGGTTTGGGTTTGGGCTTGGGTTTGGGTTTAGGTTTGGGGTTGGGGAGCACCCCTGTTGGCATGGCCTCTGCCTGATTCCTGACAGGTTTGGGCATCTCAAAATATGGGACTTGGGGGGCAGAGGGTGCTCTGGGGCTAAAGGGCAGCACAGAGGTCATGCTCTCAGGTCTGAGGGACAAACAGATCAAGGTCAGAGTTCAGGGATGGAGATTTATATCTCTATAGCAATAATGAAGTCAAAAGCAAGCTTTGACCGACAAGTCTGATATAAACAACACAGTCTACACGCCATAACATGATGCTCATGCATTTCAACACAAGTATCACTGCGTTTCTAATACAGCTAGCACAGTGCTGCCAAGAAGCCCAACACACCCTCCCTGGAAGAAACTCCCAAGGCACAAAGCAAGCAGTGACCTTGTCACATCTTGCAACATGACTTCAGCTACAGGAAACTTGCCACACAACAGGATGTGATCAACATACAGGGGGTTTCCAAAAAGGCCCGTTTGACGAAAATGCAATACACCAACAGCAACGCAACACAACTGTGTCAGATCTAGTTCATGATTGTGTATCTATACTACTTAATGACACAACAAAAGTTCATATTTACATTTGATTCATTTAGCAGACACTCTCCAGAACAACAAAACGACATCCAAATAATACCAATAAATAAACTGATCTATTTACTCTTGTTATCTCATGTTGTGCTGAAGTCCACTGTGACATGAAACTCATTTAGTCAGATTTTTTTTTTTATATTGTGTTTTTAATGAGGTCATATTAACATTTTAGAGATTTCAAATGTTCTACATTTCACATTGTTTACAAACTTGTCAGTGCTCATATAAACTAGACCATGCTAGCCATTGTTAGTAAAAGGAGATGCTTAGGTTAAAACCACACCAGCTATTCCAAGCACCTTGACATGATTCCTCTAAACACACTCATACATCAGTGTATCAAAAAGAGTTCTTTATAACAAGAAAATTCAAAAACAGCATTTGGACCAAACACTGTATGGTTGAAATATAAAGCTGATTATCCACAACCACTGTGGATAGCTGGCTGCAATCAGGAACCAGTGAGCTCAAGTTTAGGTTTGGAGGAATTATGACCATGGATAGAGCATTTAATCACGTCAAACATCTCTGTTTACATCGATCCACTCACCCAGCAGTTCTCCTGACAACCTCCAATCCATACGCTTGCTGAGCCTCCCGCCTTTTTTCATAGGGCCTGGCCAATGGCGTCTTGTCTGGGTCTGGCCTATTACCGGCGTTATTGACTACTCCTGTGGTTAGGAGTTCTGAGGTCAGTGACTGGAGAGAATCCAGAGGAGTTTCTCCTCCTCTGAATAAAGATGACACCTTCGTCTACTGTGGTTGAATTGAGTTCTACTCACCAGTAGGTGGAACATTAGGGCACTCCTCTTCAGCCAGTGTGCTGAGATGTCTGTGAAGATCTGAAAGACCAGACACACGACTGGATCAGTGGCCTTCAACAAATAATGGTCTTGACGTTAAAACCGCTGGAAGCCAGCAACCGCTCCTATTAGTCAAGCCAGCTGGAGCCACAGGTTAGAGGTGAACTCTTTATGTGTCCCTTGAGGTCTAGTACCTGAGTCGGGCTCATGGGGGGGAGTAGGGACCCTGGGGGGTTATGGGGGATTGAGTCTGATCGGGGGGGGGGGGGGGGGGGGGGGGGGGGGGGGCACAGAGCACAGGAGGAGGAGAGAAGGAGAGAGGGGTCAAGATGAAGAGGTCACATGGGACCTTCTGACAATGGATCAGGCCTCATTAGGGAGGGCTCGGAGCCTCCAGTCAGGGGTTTGACCAGCAGGAAGGGAGGCTAAGAGGACGTGAAGGGAAGAGAAAAGAGCAAGACATAGGAAGATGGAAGGGGGGGGGTGAAGAAAAGGAACAGTTGGACGAAGTAGAGTATAAATGGAGGGCCGAGTAGTTTCGATAAGAATATCAGTCCAAAAACCTGGTTAAAAACGGGATGTTTCGAATGGTTAGACAGGCATTCTCACGTCGCTAACATTTGGGGGGGTGCAAAGGTTAGTGTCGAGCTTCAGAACCTGACTGGGAGACATGGGGCGGAGCAGGACCGGTGGCACATTGAGCCACGCCGAGAGCAACAGGTGGGGATCCGGGGGGGGAGTCCCAGTATTGGACAGGGGGAGGGAGAGGGTCCAGGGAGGAAACGGAGGGAGAGGAAAGCGTGGCGGTGGAAGAGGAGGAAGATGCGGGAAGGGAGAGTATGAACGACACCGATTCCGAAAAAGGGGTCTGAGAGCCAGAGGGGGAAGGGACAGGGGTGGAGGAGGAAGAGGAGGAGGGGGAAAGGGACGGGGATGACAGAGCGCAGTAGGGATGTTCGGCAGGTGAGGGAGGGACGCACCGAGGAACGGATGCAGGATGAGAAGGGGAGGGTGGGGGAAGGAGGGGTAGAGACGTGGAGGCCGAAAGCACAGCTGGGGCGGGTGCAGACGGAGGAGAGGCCAAGTTACATGGGGTCTCCATGCACTGCTTTTTCTGAAGGGGGGCGTTATCCACGGAGTCATGGGGGGAGGGGCGCAGGGATATAGGGGAGAGAGCGGGTGGGGATAAGGGGGCCTGAGTTTGAGGTGATCTCCATTCACTCTGCCAGGGTACTGGGAGAAGGAGGGAGACCATGAAATGGAGAGATGGGAGGATGAGAAATGGCAATGAGGTGTAACAGAAGGTGAAAAAAAGAGGGTAAAAGAGAGGAAGAGGGGAGTGGTGTGGGGTCATGAGCAGTAGAAGGGAGGTGATTGAGATTGGAAAAGAGAGAGGAAAAGAAAACAGAGAAAAAGAATCAACAGCAAAGCCTCGATTTACACCAGTGAAAAGCAGAATAGGCAGAAGGGACTTCCTAAAGTGACATGTAATGACAGTGGTCCCATTCACAATCATGCCATCCACAGCTCGTATCGGAATGTGGACCCCGAGACGGTAAAAAACACTATTCCAGATGCTGTACATGCCACATCTAACTATCCATCCAGACCATTTACAATGACCCGGAGAAACTCCAAGGTCTTTGGCCAATGGCCCATGCTGTACCTGTGTCAGGGGCAGAGGGCAGACTGGTAGGCCTGGTGAGGGCGGAGCCAGGCTCGGCCAGTGAGGTGAGGTAGGCTTTGGGGGCGGGACCAGGCTCGGCTAATGAGGTGAGGTATGCTTTGGGCCGGCGGGTTACAGGGAGGGGCTGAGCGCCGGGAGGGGAGGAGCCGGCGGAGGAGGGGAGGGCGGAGAAGGAAAGGACGCTCTGAGGCCTCCAGGCGCTGGAGCGAGCAGTGGCATAGGTAGCTGAGAGAGGCGGAAGAAGAGGGGGGGGGGGGGGGCAAGAGAGGGAGGGGGCAATGAGAGATGGAGAAGAGAGAAGGACAGGGAAACAGAGGAGGACGCCGTGTTGCACGGTCTGTGGCTCTGGTCCGGCCGTGTCTACGGCGCGGCAGACACACTCTACCTGTCTGGGGGATGTCAGAGAAGGAGGGAGGACGGAGGGCAGCCGAGGAGGGGGAGGAGGAGAGGGGAGAGGAGGACAGCCGGGTCAGGGAGCCGGAGAAGGACGACGGCGGGGTGAAGGAGGGGAGCACGCACACCGTCTGACCCTCGTCTAGACGCGCCGAGTCGGAGGCCGGGTCGCTACGGTGACCCTGAGCCTTCCGGGGAACAGAGATGGGCACTGAGAGAAAGGAGGAGAGCAGAGGATGGATGGAGGGAAGGAAGGAAGGAAGGAGAGAGGGAGAGCAGAGTGAACTTACATCAGCGAGAAACAATTGGGATGTAGTTCGACAAACGCCAAAAAGGATCAAATATGTCGCCCCTCTGATTCACTGTGAGCTAGAATGGTTGCTAAGGAAATTAGGCAACTGCCCCTAGAAACCTTTGTTATGAACTCTAAAGGAGGCTTTTCAGTCACAGAAAAATTATTATGCTGGGCCTGTAGCAAGGAGCATTCTGTCCATTCTTGCTGGGGTTGGCTTGCATCATATTCCCCCTTTGCTCTAAACCTATTCAAACAGTAGGGGGCGCCTCAGAGTCATTACAAAACCAAACAATGGCTAACAGTCTGTTATCTACAGAGTACTCTATTCTAACAAAGAGGTCAGACCAGACTGTTATCTACAGCGTACTCTAATCTAACAAAGAAGTCACACCAGTCGGCTATCTAGATAGATATATTTGAACGTTTGATAGAAATTCAAGATCTTCCCTGAAGTTCTCGGGGATTAACGTAAAAGAAGGTCCAGGTGAGACAGGTTTTCACGTGGTCCTCAATGTGATCCTTGAATCAATACTGTCTACAGTCGACCCCACAGTGACTCGAGTCTATCCTTGATGAGCCAGTCTGTCCAGTACCTGTGCCAGCAGTGGGCTGGAAGATTTTAGGCAGAGCGGGTGGGTGGGCGCGGGTGAAGGCGGGCACTGTGTAGGCATAGGCGGAGGGACGGGCCGGCTGGGCGCCGCCCGCTGGGCCGGCGGGGCGGGGCCGGACAGGGGGGCCAGGTGGAGCAGAGGGGTCGGGGGGGGCAGGCAGGGGGGGGCGGGAGAGGAGAGAAGTGGGAGGCATACCCGAGCTACACTCCATCTCTGTGACAGATGAGTGAGGGATGAGAGAGGGTTGAGGAGATGGGGGATGAGTCAGGGATGAGAGAGGGGGAGGAGATGGGGGATGAGTCAGGGATGAGAGAGGGGGATGAGATGGGGGATGAGTCAGGGATGAGAGAGGGGGAGGAGATGGGGGATGAGTCAGGGATGAGAGAGGGGGAGGAGATGGGGGATGAGTCAGGGATGAGAGAGGGGGAGGAGATGGGGGATGAGTCAGGGATGAGAGGGGGGAGGAGAGGATGGAGGAAAGAAAGGAAGAAAAGAAGGAATAAAGAAGAACATCGTAGCGGAAGGAGGAGGAAGGTAGAATAGTGAACGAGAGAGCCGGAGCAAAGAAAAAGAAAGGAGGAAGAAGAAAGGAGGAAAGAATGAAAGATTATAAGGAATGGAGATTGACAGCACTCAGATACTCACTGCAGACAAGGAGCATGAACCACTGCAACCTTCTTCATTAACACAAACACTAGCTCTGCTATTCAACGAATACAGTCTGATGGAAGAAACTAGGACATTGATGGAAGAAACGAGGACAATCTGACAGTCCGTTGTGCACATATGAAACTGTCCAATTTTGTTTGCTCTAACTTTTATTTAAACGTATTGAACATAATTTTGGAGAGACACTATTCTAATATGCCTTGTATCTTCCCAAAGTCTTATGTTCCTTTGATCTGTAGAGAGTATCTGATCCAGAATTAAGGAGCAATGTGGTAGCATAGCTTATTTGAAACCTCATGAGATCAATATTCATCAGCTTCAGTGAATATAATTCATCAAACCAACCCAAATAAATGAATAATGGTTTGGCATAGTTTGATAGTCAATATTCCCAACACTGACCCACGAATATCCTCATTTCAAATAAATGACTTTGCCCATAATAGAAAAAGATAGGCAAGAAGGAAAGAAAGAGTTATTCAGTTGATCTGAAATACCTGAGTCAAACACAGGTCTCCACGCCTGGTCGTGTATCCTTCTGGTTGGAGGAACTGGACCTTTCAGAGAAAAGAAAGGAGCCAGAAAGAAATATTATTTCATTCAGGTCAAGTCAAGTCAGGTATAATTATCCATAGAACAGGAAGTAAGCAGAGCAAAAAGAGAAC
This sequence comes from Hypomesus transpacificus, assembly GCF_021917145.1. Classification (NCBI taxonomy): domain Eukaryota; kingdom Metazoa; phylum Chordata; class Actinopteri; order Osmeriformes; family Osmeridae; genus Hypomesus; species Hypomesus transpacificus. Next base: position 1,108,825 of record NC_061084.1, read on the forward strand.
TGGTTTTCAAAGCAGCCCACAAGGAGATTTGGTTCAGCGTTCATTGACTTAAAAGTGAGGACATTTCAATTCCTTTTAGAGAGGAGAGACGAGAGAGGGAGGGAACCACGGCGATGTATTGCACAATCCTTTGAAACCTCGACCATCTAAAATAGCTTGTCATCTGTAAACAGATCGAATGACAGTTGTTTACCTGTTACTATGTGTCACCGTGGGAGCCTTTGCTAGTGCTTTTTGGACCTATTCGACTGCCTTCGAATCAGCTTCAAATGTACAGACCACCGTTATATCTTATGCTAGCTTACATGGTTGGTAAGAACTGTATTTGTAATGTAACGTCACTTAGCTCAGTTCGGACTGTGTGCACATGTCGTAGTCATATGATAGAGCCTCAGGTACCTTGTCCAGTGCTTCCCCTCCTCTCCTCCTCCTCGTCACTATCGTTGAAGTCGTCCAGATTCCCAATGTCACTCTGCTTCAGGCTCATCAGACTGGCCAGGCTCTGCATGTCCTCGTCCCTGTCCGACACAGACAGTCACCAGCGCGTCCCACGTCATCGAGACGGGGGGAGGGAGCGGCGGTTGGAAACGAGCACTCACGTGGCCTTGCCCTCTTTGAGGAAGACGCAGGACAAGGTGAGTTTGAGCGTGGCCTCCACCACCTTCACCGACACGGGCTTGAACTGCAGCGTCATGTCGAACTGGACCGGTGTGGCGCTGGCAAACTTCCTCATGTTCACGTCGGCCGACGCCAGCACCTTCCGGTGACCTCTCGTCTCCTGCGGGAGGTGGAGAGGAGAGCTCGGGTCATTTCACTGCTGTTCTTTTCAAACCCAAAGGGTAATTATTTTTTTTTACCCGGCATATTTTGTATACTCCTCATAACATTTGTAGAAGAATACACTCAAAATGAAACTTTTGTGGTCTCCTAGGTAACCGAACATAAGGATTTTATTTGGTTAAAAGACTTCCGAAACGGATGTCAGCATCCCTCACAAACTCACACTCTCGATGACGAACGTCCAGTCCTTGTCCTCAAATTCATCTGCAGTTGGTTCCTGGCAGAGCAGATATTCAAAATAAGACACCAGCTTTTTTTCCTTGATTTTCAACTCATCTCAACTGAAACGAGGCAAGCGTCCAAGCCCAGAGCGGAAGCCGTCTGGTCCTACCTTGAAGAGGGTGACGGTGATGTCCAGGCTCTCCGGCACCTGCCACACCACCATCCCCCTGTACGGGTTCTTGATTCCTGGCTGCCACCCATGGAGCTGAGGACGAGACGAAGGACAACACCCGTTTATTGGACTAAATGCGAACACACACGCACACGTGTGCAGGGAGCAGCAGAACACACACACACACACGTATGGCAGGGAGTCCGCCAGAGAAACGAGTCTCTGCCTTTTGTCCAGTCCTGTGCAGGCGGGGTTTCCGACATGTTTTTTAGTGGCGGGCCGAAAGGCTCGGGGAGCAGTAACAGGCCCCAATACCACTCAAAATGTTTACACAGTACAATGATGACTAATACGAAGTGGTGGAAGACAGAGAGGAGCCGTGTGTGAAGGAGGAAGGAGGGAAAAGGAGAAGCGGATGGAGGAGGAGACGGAGAGAGTCCAGGGACCACAAGCAGCGCTGGGAAGGCTGAATGGATGAAACATTTCAACTTAAATAAACCCCTGAACCCGATAACCCCATTTACATCATACCTTGGAGGAGTGCCGCCTATTCCTCCTGGTCCAAACCACCCTCAGTTTGTCTGGTTGCCTGAGACGGAATCAAAAACACTTATTATACAGTACGTTCACAATCATCTAGTATGTGTTGTCATCGCCACTGTTGAACAACCATGTGCTGCATGAGCACAAACACACATATGTGCACATGAAACACACACATATCTGTACAGTGTTAACTTTCCCATGGGTAATGTACACTTTCCCATGGGTAAAAACACGAGCAGCTACGATATTCATACTACGTGGAAACTTCTGCAGTTCTGACAGGGCTGGCTGCTCAAGTATCCCATTTCTTCAGGGTATGACACGCAAGGACATTATATGGATCGCATGGATACACACGTGCTAGGATTTATTCTATAGGGTCTGGTGCAATTACATTCTGATGCGAGATTATGTTTTGAAAATACATTTGTTGTTTGAGGTTCCCACAGACTTAAGTTCCTCCTATCCCATGTCAGACTATTGAGTGTAAACAAACAAGCACATCTGTCTGCTGAATAAACACGTAGTGATGAGAGGCTTGGTTCTAGAGAGGTGCATCTTGTGACTCCACACACACACACACACACACACGTACACACACACAGGGATAGAGAATTTGCCTGTGGAGTGAAAACATAAACAATCATGTGTTTGTGTGTTTTCCTGTTCATTCGTTCTGGTGTGTGGTATTACAGACACTTCCCCTGCTCTGTGTATGTGTGTGTGTGTGTCTGTGTTTGTCTCCATCATGCCTGAATATGCATCCAAGCTGCTGCTGGCATGAGACACTTTGGCTGGGGCACGTTTGGCTTTTTTTTTTTTCAGTTTTGAGTCCTCAGGGCTTTATTCATGTAGGGCGTGGCCCTAGCAACAAAACAACAGTATACTAAGGATCAACGACCTGCTTGTTACCTGTACCCTAAGTGGGTGGTTGCTAGCCAAACCTTTATTCTTATCAAGACCACCTCAATGCAGGTCGGTCTAGTGCTGTTTGGTCATAATTGTTGTTTCTAAACCACACAACAAAGTCACCCCCACGGGCTTGCCCTATAAAATGTCCTTTCAGGCCAGTACAACCAGACGTAGACAGGCTCTCAAGTTAATCTAATACACTTAGAGGAGATATTGTAATGTTAGGTGTTTTCAGCACATGGGCCCGCAAGCATACGAGGCTGACTAAGTAAGAGCTGGATGGAAGGACAGCGAGAGGGGCTGTGGTAACACTGGGACAGGGCCTCTGGATCATGTTGCACGCCAGTTATAGCAGCTGCCTGGATTGGAGGGAAAGGGCATTCGGAGAAAGCAGTGGGGGCAAGGGGGGGAGACTGGTGGAGACGGAGAGGGGAGGGGGGGGGGGTTTACAGAAATAAACCTGTTGAATACTTAGGTAACTTGTGATACACCTACCACCCTCCACGCTGTGGGCCTAAATGTCACAAAATGAAAGTAGTTTCATTCTTATCCACGCCATCCAACCCTGACGCCCTGTTATGTGTCGCTACGCAAGCTTGCCCAGGTTGTGATGTAGGCTGACGTTGTGTGCATTATGAAAAGACGCTGGGTTAGCGTTTGGGATGTGTCACTGACCCATACTGCCAATAGATATGAGTGGTGCAGTTCAGAAACGGGACATTCTCAACCCCATCATGTGTACAGCGCTGCTGTGTGTTTCAGCATTGGAGAAACACAGACATGCGTCAAGGTTGAACAGGGCATTTCTAACTGATCCACATTTTACACATTCTTACAGACTGAACCAGAACAGCCTAACGCTGTCCACTGTGTGTTTTTCTCTCTCATGACAACAAGCTGTTGGTCTAGTCTGCCCTAGGATGGTTTTCAAATGATGACCTTCTTGATTTACTTGCCCTAAAACTTTCTTTTGTCTTGTTGTTTTGTTTTTTTTACAAAACACTGTGGCCAAGAAACACCTGAGAACCACAAGCAACTCTACCAGGAGACATACCTGTTGTTACACTAACACAGGTAAAGCTAACATTACGCCATGACACAGACTATTCATACAGTATATAGAATGCAGGCCTGTGAATGTGGGCTGTGCGCCATAAAGGATGTCTGAATCACAAGTGTGACAGAAGAAAGGGCACTACATTAGATTCAGGATGACTTCTCTTGGCAATGAGACTGTTATAAACCACGTCAGATCCTGATGGTTCATGATACAGAAAAACCAACCAGGAATTCAAAACATGTTAGCGCTAGCAAAACGAGTTCCTCAAATTGCAGGAAGAAAAGATAAGCACAGCTCCCCTGTGAGCCTGGGCTAGGAGATAGGAGGCCTATGCTAAGAGGACTGTGAGTAATGCTAATGTAATTACTGCTACGCCCACTAGCCATCACCCACAGTTTGACTGAGCACCACAGACTTCTGACAACTGCCTACATACCCTGCCTGCCTGCATGAGGTCTAACCCTATGAACCCAATGCTGGATTTGGTCTGTCTGACTGTGTGTGTGCATTCCCATGAATGCACTCGGATACGAGTCAGCGGTCATATGCAGGACTTCATCCGATTCAGTGATTTAATCAGCGCATTAAGGCTTCACGTACACTGCTCTCTCAGTTCGGCCGTCCAATACATGACTAATCGACTGCCTTGTCCAATGAAGTCCACCATGTTAGCTTGAGATATGTTTGTTTCAGAAGTTCCAGAAACGCATGAAAGCTAAGCATAGATTGGAACCCTTCGGAACTGCACAGGATACTACAATACTTCCCATCTGTTGATACTGTAAGGGGTGTAGGTTTGTTTTCATATGTGGGTAGGACAGCTTTTTAACTACTGAGTATGCAACCCTCAAAATATATATATATCTTAATTAAAAGTGGGGGCACAGAGTTGCTATTTTCAAAAAGTGTATTATGTCAAATGTATGATGAAACCTACACCTCTGTGAGCTTCTGTGACTTGGAATTGGAAGTAACATGGCCCTGACCCTGGTTTGGACAAAACAAGGTATGTCACGGCAACAGCATTGCTATTGCTTCTCAGCGAGACCTTTGGGGGGGAAGACACCCATGTACTGTATGTAACATAAGTAGCTACATGCTGTGTGCATGTGCTTCAATGATTGTACTGAAGATAGGGACGTTCATCGTCGCCTCAGACACCTGCTGCAGGCTTTAAACCATGTTGACACCTCACAAATGTCTCGCTACCAACAAAAAAAAGGTCTCCGAGTCCCTCGGAGTTTCATCCAGCCAGGTGATAATTAGGATGGGAACATGCTAAAGAGTACCTATATAGCCGGTAAATGCGGAAGTGGGCACATACAAGAGCGGCACGCCTTCACCAAAATCGATAGGTCACTGTAATATTGCAGTGTAATAAATCATGGAGAAAAATGTTGCTACTAAGGCTACTACATTTGAAGTATATCGAGTCAAATAGCCTTTAATAAAATAAGCAATTGTATCAACTCAAATCTGCAGTTTATTTTTCCAAATACGAAACTAAAACTGACTTTATTCTGAATCAAAAAGCTACTCACGGTGACAAATATTGTGACTAGCATTATTTTTTTACATCTTGATAGTCTGAGGAGTCCATTCTTACCATTTATTAGTGCATTCTATCATCAGCTCTTGAAAAGACGCCGCAAACTGGAACTTCGAGGCTTTCTTGCCGACTCGTTGTAGTCTTTTCCAAACCGAAGTCATATTTTACGTTAAAAAATTCTCAAGTACTTTATAAGAAACATCAGTTAAAATCCACACAGCTGTATTCTGTCCTCCTCCTCATAGCCTACTTTCTTTTTTAAGAAGACAGATAGCACTTCTCCGCCTGTAGCGCGAGTGCGTCGATGTCCCAATGACTGCAGTGTTCACATGTCGCAAATGTCAAACTGCAAAACAAATGCACGCGGCGACAGATCTTCACAGCAACAGCCCAACTCCACGCAGCTGTAATACTTGTGTAATCAAACACAGTTTTGCATAGGCTACAATGATTTACACCCTAGTCACTGTTGATTCATGCTTCAATTCAAGTGTTTTTGTTGAAGAAATGTCGATGATTAGTTGATAACAGGAAAGCCCATTTTGTCCTTCTTTCTTGGCTTGCTTTGCCAGTGCGGTTGAAGAGGGGAGGGCGAGGATGGGAAGCAATTCATCTTTCAGAGTCCCAAATGCACTGGGGGGCAGGGTTGCATGCGAAATTCAACATAACATGTACACATTGGGTTTAAAACACAAGGACATGATATCAACAGATGTTTCAGAATGATCCCATTTGCAATGTCAGAGTAGCATATAGCCTACTACTGAAAGCCTGTCAGTCAGTGAAGGGGACTTTTCCAGTTTACGCCAGCGTTTATTTATAATCGGTGGCCGACAGATACTAGCAGCTGGGGAGGTTTGAGCTCTGAGAAAGACAGTATCACACTGTCCTTTCTAACTGCCTGTCCAGTTCTTACTAATATATAACATATCTATAGATATATAACCATCTAAAATGATGTCTGATCATATCAGCATGCAGCACTCAAAATACATGTTTATTTAGGTTTCATTTAAATATGTGGGTTTATTATGTGGGCACCAGTGTCCAGATTGGGCAGGTGTTGTTTAGTACATCATTTGTACTGTTTGTGCTCAGTTCCCTGTTAAAAGTGATGCTCCTAAATCTCCCTTCTATGGACGTAACCTCCTTTGTCTGTGCAAGCACATCCTCCCTTTCAGCAGTTGGACCAAGCAGGGTTGCAGCTGGGAAACAGCTGGATTTGGGTGGGAGAATAAAGGAAGAAATAAGGACGAATGGAAGGGGGTCGGCACACCAGGGAAAACCAAGTCCTCTTTTAACTGGTCATTTGCCAAAAGTCCATTAAGACGTGGTTATGTTTATCACAGAAACTATTATTGGAATGGCATTTCTCTGCCTTGTAAGTACACATTGTACAGATACTTGTGTACAGAACCTTCCAGAAAAGGAATCTGGAAAGTTACACATAATAAAGAAAGAAAATGTATACATTGAGATTCTTTCAAGTCCAGCTAGTCCCACTAAAGAACATGCCGGATGATTAGTATAGTATACGATGTCCTACTATTCCAACAACCCACAGAGGTTGTTGGGATGTTGGTAAAAGCCTGGAGATTGGGGTCACAATCAGTTCGAAGATATGACCTCGAGGGAAACTCCAAAAGGATGACCTGCCCATACATCAATTTGAGGGAACGCACACCTGACAAGCTGCTCAAACAATAACAGACTATTCTAGCCAGGCAAAGTGTTCCGGTTACTTAACTTAGTCCAGACTCTGGTATGTAGTCAGCCAGACAGGCGAGCATACATCTCTCTAATTGACACCTTTGTAGGTGTTGTTTCTTTTAGAGGAAGAAATCTTTCAGCAACAATCTACTTCCTGTCGGTTGACCACCCATTGGTTCTTACTGCTTCCTGTTTTCCTCAGAGGGTGAGTGACTGCCACCTGGGTTAGAGGATGTGTGTGTGTGTGTTGAGTGGTGGGGCACTTGAGGGCAGTGCTGTAAATCTAACATACAATGATGGATGAGCCAAAATGGCGGAAGAAAACAAGTTGCTTTCACCAATGAGTGACTAATCATCCTCCGATAAGGATACATAAGGTCTCATTGTGTGATGGTATAAGATTAATGTGTGTTATGTTTTAGTCACAATGGTAGTTCAAAGCATCCTGTCAAACTGTAAATAAGGTCACTCAATGGTGGGAGTCGTCTCTCCCTTTCAAATTCAGCACCATTACTCACACGCTCAAAACTCAAGCTGGAAATCAAGCATGCAAACTGAAAACATCGAGGACGGAGGCAAAACAGAGTTTTTAAACTGAAAAAAGGCCACAACGTGTCGTCTCTTGAGAGGACGTGTGGAGATGCTTGACTGGTCGGCAGAGTTCAGAGCGTCCTCACCAACACAGTCTCTCATAGTCCCCCGACCTTGATACACATTGTGTATATATATATATATATATAGTTTGTGCATTGTGTATATATATATATATAGACACGCTCAGCTACACACCTGCCCTCTGTCCATCAAAACCACAGAACAAGACAGCCAACGAGAACCCGGACACACTCTCAAGGAAACGTTATCAAGGTCACGCCAATGTGGCAACGCGCAAAGCTTTTTCGAAAGACCCGGTCTTCTATGTACAATCACTACCATCATTGTTAATCCTTAATTTTAATCAAAAGACCATCTATTTAAGCACTGAGAAATAGTACATCCCATCTGAACATGGCTCTGGCTTGACCTTTGGCCTTTGAATGTGGTACTATAAATCACAGGCATAGTCTATTGCTTGTCAATAATGTGAGGATATGTCAACATCTAGCCACTGATCCTGGCTAATGGAGCTAGGTGATCCAGTGACTTGGCAGGGATGCCCCTACTCTGTCAAAGTGACAGATTCTCCAACTGGTCCTAGGTCCCATGTGACCCCTCAGCTGACTGGAGAGGCGACATGGAGACTGTGTGTGTGGGTGTGTGTGTGAGCAGCTTTAACATGCCACTTAGGTACACGCACGCCTGTCATGATGACTTACCTCACAGATGACCTGGTTGACCATCTGACCGGGCTGTCCACTTCACAGTTGAAACTGGATTTGAGGAGATTAAACCTTCGACTCAGCTATACACAAAAAAGGACTGACTGGATAACTGATATGTACAAACTAGATACATTTAGCATGACTTAAAAACATCTCATCAGATGAAATGTTTCTCAATGCATTCAAGTGCATACTGTGTTGACATCCTTTCCAAATAATAATTTGTCCCAGCTTTGACGAGCACCAAAATATCTCCAACTCTCCAACTCCCTCCCATCGCTTCAGTGCATTCAGTCGGCTGCATCAAGTCAAAGCATCCTCAGAATGACCTAATAAGCAGCATGACCCAATACGCACTTCTGGGAATGTGTTTACACTGTTTGTGTGTGCCTGCGCTCGTGTGTGTGTGTGTGTAAGGAGGTGCCAGGGCTACCAGTACTGGGCACAGGCTGAGTCATCGTGGCCCAAGTGCCCCTCTCACACAAACACATCCATAGAGGGACAAGAGCAGCAGCTCTGACTAGGGCCACTGTCAAACCACAGAGCTGCACTCCTCTATTGGAACTCCAAGTCAATGATGTGAATGCCGTGGCAATAACTGAGTCTACAACAAGAGCATTGACCACAATGTTATGCTACAAAGTAGCAACCAGCCCATAGGGGCTTGTTACAACGTAGACAGACCAGTGATTATCGTGTTAGCTTGTGTAGACATGGTTAATAGATAATTATATGATTATTTGGCTTGACAAACACACTGCCATAGAACACTGTTATTGTAGCAATCAACTGTATTTTACACTGCAAGAAGGGACAACAATATAACAGGCGCTAACACACACTCGTCTTAACCCCACCCCTGTTATCAAACATGCCCGTACAATGATCTGTTAATGAAAGGGACTGTTAAAAAATTGAACAATCAGACTGACTGCATCAGTAAATAGGACAATTCAGAAAGATTGTTTAGCCTGCCACCTTGTGGTCATCTAAAATATAGATTCCCATCTGCTCCCACCATACATTTGGCACCATAATTGAGGGATAATACATTCAAAAAGGCTTTACTTTCTAAGCTGTTCTCTCAGTATGAATGGAAATCTAATCAAATAGACTGAGTCTGCACTTCAAAACAATAGCCATTGAAGAATGTTAATCAACCCAAAGGAGTTCTAAGACAAAATAGCAGTGCCACTGTCCGGGTGGAGCATATCAGATCTTTGTATCTGGGTCTGGAGAGGAGCTAGACCCAGGCTCGGAGGTGGAGGTAGGGTACTCCAGAGGGGGAGGGTTGGACTGGTCAGGTGAGGGGATTCCTTGCTGCTCCAGGGGGCAGAAGGAGATGGTCGAGATGGGGAGAGAATACTGGGGCTCCTGGTAGGAGCGTCGTGAGGGTCCACAGTCACCACCGAGCACCATCTCGTCCAGGTCCATCCCCCTGAGCTCTCCCTCCCTCGGGCCGGAGAACATCCGGAAAACCGCCTGGACCAGAGGCACCTCCAGGGCCGTGTCCCGGAACGCCAGAAGCACAAGGAGGCCAAACATCAAATAACCTGGGGAGATAACCACCAAAAACCCACAACCAACCCCATAAGGAGACATTTTCACTCAAATCTTACCATAAAGTACATAGATAACAGGCATGATCACATGATCAAGCATGTGGCATTTGGAAATGGGATCTCTCTAGTCTGCCTCACAGGTGGTGAGCAGCTTGAGGGTCTCCCTGGAGCTCCGCTCCCAGGCTGCCCCCGGCGTGTAGCCGCCCTGGCCGATGGTGCTCAGAGTCAGGAAGCAGAAGAACAGCGCGTCCAGGAACCTCCACTCCGTTTCCAGGAAGTAGAAGACCATGGCAGGAAGCAGGAAGAGCACTGTCGCTATGGCGAGGGCCAGCAGGCCGGCGTGGAGCAGCGCCGCCCGGGCGTGGGGCATCCCCCAGTGGGTCTGGAGGTGGCGGACAGGGCTGTGGGTGAGATGGGGCAGCAGGAAGTCGGAGAGGCAGGAAAGGAGGAAGAGGGTGAGGGGAATGCCCAGGGTGCAGTAGAATATACAGAAGAGCTTGGCCTCCTCGGAGATAGGGGTGAAGAAGTCGTACCCTGGAGGAGAGAGGGAGAGGGTGAAAGAGAGAGAGGAAAAAAACAGAAAGCGTCATGCTGATTGGAATCAACAAGGCCCAATCTCGTTTTATCAGACTCTCGGATACATTATCAGCACTATTTTGAAACACAATGCCCTGTAAATGCGAGGGCTCTAGTAAACATCCATAGTTGTCGTCTTACCTGTGGTAGACAGAGTGACAATGACAAAGAACAGAGAGGAGGTGAAATCGTAGTGAAGGTCCTCACTGCTAGCCTCCAGGAGAGATACCCCACGCTGGTCAGTCGACAGCGCCTTTTGGAGCAGGTCGTCTAACTGACTCTCCTTAACGCATCTGTGCCCTTCTAGAAACCTCTCTTTCAGTTCCTGGACTTGGGCTCTCAGGGTCTTCTCCACGGGCATCTCTATGGCCATGAACACCAGCCCACCAAAGAGGGTGAAGAGAACATAGCCGAGAACGAGAAACCAGAAAGACCTGACACGGCAGAAATGCCGACAAGCTTCCAACCAGCGGACCATCGTCGCTTGACTGGCCATCCGGGAGCAGGCTGGAGCCCACTGAAACCAAATAGCCATACTCACATTAACTATTCACCTTTAAATATTTAAGGGACATATCAGTATCCCATTCCTTTAGGGCATGAGAAATCCATTGAGTCAAAACAATAGAAATAAAACAGTGAACAATCGACATGTGCTGATGTTCCAAATGCAGAAGAAAAGATGTAGTGATATTGTAGCACTTTTTATTCCATGAAATGGAATATGTACAGGATTTTACATACACGTGATAGCAAAATAATTGTCAAGATAATGTTGAAGTTGAGCTTTAAAGTATTTTCCTTGCCAACTGCAATTCCACCCACTGGGCCTAATTCCAATATTGAAACATATTCGTCTCCTTCCATACCTCCTTGGGACAAAGGGTTCTCTTCTCAGAAACTGAGCTATTGGCTTACGGGCCGTCTCTTGGTTTCAGTGTCAGTATAAAAGGGCATGAGTCAACAACAAACTGCCGAGTAGCAGCTTGGCCAAATTCCATTTCCCCCCTCTCCAACCACCTCTCACCTCTCTCAGAGCTCAGAGGGGCAGGTGGAGGGAGTAATGGGAACAGGCCCAGCGGCGGACGGGCTTGCCCACCCTGCCGATGACAGGAAGTTTGTGGGCGTAGGCGCGAGGCGGCACGGTGGACAGGGGCTGGGGGCTGAAGCTGGTCTGGAAACGTCGCCCCTGGCAACGGCGGCCCATCTGCCGTCCACCAATGAGGAAGGAGAAGGCAGGGGGCCCGGCCTGGGGCGGGGGGAAGCGGGCTTTGGGGAAGACGTCGCGGGACAGCCCCGCAGAGCGCTGGCCTGGCCTGGAGGAAGAGGAGCGGGAACGCTGGACTGAGGAGGAGGAGGAGGAGCGAGCCAGGGACCTGGATCCAGGAGCACAAAAAAAACAAAAATATGTCTAAAGCGGGAATAGACCATGTCGTAAAAACACGAATCTAAAGATAATCAAGCAAAATCGTGAAGAACTTCAAGACAAGCGGCGCAAACTGAAATGTTCGGAAATCAGAACCACAGATGTGCGTTTACCTCCCAGGGGCAGCCAGGCTGGGTGGAGCCGGCTCCGCCCGAGGACTGCCATCCTGGCGCGGGCTGATGTTCAGGTTGGCCGTCAGCTGCGGCATCTTGCGGGCGGTGTCCGGGTCGGCCGCTGAACCGGACGGCTCTTTCCTCGTGTCGGCAGACAGGGCCGGGGGCGAAGGCGGGCACCCTCCCAGCTCTGGTCCGGTGCTGAACCGGACCGCCAGACTGTCCCCGAAGAAGGAGTACAGCTCTCCGTACATGGCGGGCAGGGGCACAGCCGTCCACTCCTCCCAGGGGCACCCCGCCCCGCCGGCCTGGAGGTGGCTGGCGATGCCCAGGGCGGGCTCTGAGAGGGGCTCGGGAGGGGGGCTGAGCCCAGGGGAGTTCACCCTGAAGCCCATCCCACCACCGGAGCCTGGCTGTGCCGTGTCTGCAGACTGCGATAGGGACAAGGCCTTCATCTTCAGAAGACGCTCCACTGCCACCTAGAGGGGAAGGGAGGGGATTGCTGGTTAACACACGGGTAGTAGAAGGGGTTCGTCCAGTCTTTTACTATTTAAACCACATGAGAGAGATATGTTTTGCTCACCAGGATGGCTCCATAGACCTTGTGTCCGTCTGCTTTGACCTGGGCATTGGACACAGAGTAATCATCCAGTACAGCCTGCAGGTTTGCCCAGTACGCAGGTAGGTGGGGATAGAGCACCCGCTCAACAGCCTACACACACAATAAATAAAACAGAGTTGAAGACATCTGGTACATCACATGTATATATAAAGAACACAGTGTGCAGGGATGACACAGGAGGGATGTGAGTGATACCTTCCAGCCAAGGCCATGGAGCCCCACCACTGCCCCGTAGTGGGAGCACAGGGGGCGGACCGGGTCGGACAGAACCTTCTGGAGGGACAGCAGGATCTGGTGGTACAGACCGCTCACAAGGTCTCCATGGGTCCTATATCCACACAGCCATTCAAACAATGACATTCAGAGGACAGCATCGTCTCCAGGTACCGACTCGCGACACAACTGATCCAGAGTCGAACGTTTAATCTCAGGCTCAAGTCTGCCCCCCTCTGTGTCGCCGTCTCACCAGAAGATGTGGCTGAGGAGCATGGCGGCGTAGTCGCGCAGGGTCCAGTGGTCGTTCAGGGGGTTGATGGAGGCAGCCAGGGGCTCCAGGATGCAGTACATGACGCTGGACACCAGGCTGCGCACGTAGGAGCCCAGGTACAGGTAGGGGTTCTGGACTAGGCTCTTCACCATGTGCAGCAGCCTGTTCAGCTGCTCCAGGTCATGGCTCACCGACTTCACCTGAGGGGAGAGGCAGGAGACAGGGTTGAGGCCAGAGGGAACATTTGATGGAGTGACATGGTGTACGTCTGTGATGTGACGTCTATTCAGTGTAACGTACCCCGCTAATGACGTAGACAAAATACGGCAGAAGGGCGGCGATTTTGGAGTTGGACTGGAGATCCAGCAGAGCCACCTGTGGGAGAAACGGAGGAAATGTTCCAGATCGTTCTTTCAGTCACCTTTTTATTTGAGGTGTGACTCTCAGTCACCTTCGTCGATAGTAACATACTATCAGATGGGGGTCAGATGGCTGGGCGGTTAAGGAGTCGGACTATTAATCAGAAGGTTGCCGGTTCGATTTCCGGCCGTGAAAAATGACGTTGTGTCCTTGGGTAAGGCACTTCACCCTACTTGCCTTAGGGAGAATGTCCCTGTACTTACTGTAAGTCATTCTGGATAAGAGCGTCTGCTAAATGTAAACATACCTTCATGAGGTGAGGGTCCTCTCCGAGGATAGCACGAGTGATCTGTTGGTAATACTTCAGCAAGTCATCCGAGAGAGTCTGCACTGCACTGGGGACTGTCAGGGAGACGAAACAAGTTTAGCTTCTCTCACACACACACAAACACGTCATTCTGAACTGTCTTCAATCATATCTTTAATCTCTTACCAGTTCCTTGTGGCTCCAGGTTGCCTTTCCCATCCAGGTAAGACACATTCACTGGCAAAGCAAACAATAACAGTCAAGCATGAACACTGTTCATGTGACTGTAAGTGATGTGCTGATGCATGCAAAGAGTGAAACCAGTAATGTATATGACTCTTCACTACCTCTAACCATGGTCTCTGCACAACCCTTAGGTATGTTGGTGGCCAGAGCCAGTTCCACCAGATTGATGTCACGGTCCTCCACAAAGAACAGTTCCCCTTCCTTGATGGGACGAAATGGTAAGGAGTCTTGGGCACCATAGCCACAAATAGCCTGGCAGATGACAACAGAGCACAGGAAGTTAGATTCTGACCATGAAAACATACGTGTGGGTGTGGAGACAGCTAGATAAGGTAGGACACAGCAAGATAGACATGTAAATACTCTCTCACCTCCACATTGCTCCAACGCAGTGCTCTGTTGAAGTCTTCAACGGTCAGTTTTCTCCTCTTTGCATGCCTCATGAACTGGGAGCTACTCTGTGCGGGAGCACACAAACACAAAATGTTATTTTCGCGATTTATGGTGTGACATCCATGAGATAGGCATCTCCTGCTGCATTTACCTGTGTGGCTTCCCTAAGCCGATAGCACACATCCTCAGCCAGAAGGGCAGCCACGTCGTCTGTGAGCTCCACTCCAGCACTTTCCGCCATGAGTTTGACAGACTCCCTGGGCACCTCGGCGAAGCGCCTCTCCTCCCGGTCCGCCATGCTCACGGCGCCTTCCCGGTTGACCCGCAGCTCTGCTGAAAGATCTGAAGACAAATAGAAACGATCTTAAGCAAATGGATAGACTTTGCACACTATTATTAGCTGTCTAGACAATTAGTCAACAAAATACCTATCTGAGCTAGGTTATTGCTTTCAAGGTAAAATCGATGGTGCAATGACTCGTTGTAGGCTATAACCAATTTTAAAAATTAAAATATTTTGGTAATGTTAAGATTTGGAAGAAATAGCTGATGTAACTGGTGATCACAGGGGTAGCTAGTATTCGCTAGTAGCCTACATTCCTAAGCAACATTAGCTAGTTAGCTAGAGCTAACTACGTCTAGGACTCACTGTGTGTCTCATAGTTCATTTACAACCCACCCACCACCAAAGTAAACTGAAAGGCCAGATTGTAAGGGGGTATCACACTGATCAATCACTTACCCGCTTAAGTAGTTGAAATTAAATTGGCTGGGAAAATACATTCAAATTGTGCACAGAAGTCTCGCTAGATGTGCACTGTTGACATGTTCCGGATACAGGCTAGGTTTCAGACTCATGATTGGTGCAATCAAATTTCACTCAAACATACGTCCCTTGGTCTCAACCAATCCCTCCACTTGCTAAAAAATAACCCTTCCATCACTGTCCGATCATTCAGTTGCCCGGTGTTGTCGTATCCAACTCCGTGTCCCCATCTGGATTGGTAGATCAGCACTAATTGCTTTTGTGTAGGAAAACAGTTGCTTGGCGACAGGGCAGCGGAGTTGCGAGGCAATTTTGTGTAGATGGCGGAGTCAAATTATCAATAGCCTAATCAGTCATGTTTTTTTTCAATGGCCGCATCCCCTACGCCAAGTTAGCCACGGATGCCCACCTCTGCTGGTGTTTGTACTGCCCTCAAAAAAGGTCACTTGTCGTTAGTCCAACAACCTGGGTAGCACATGAGCGCCAGATGGCAATGTAGAAAGCAGGCAGTTTCTTAAAACACCCCATCCTCCTCCAGCCTGTCACGAATCAAGCATGCCAGGATGTCTGACTGCCTCCATGTTGCCTCTAACAGCTTGGTGAGCGTGCCTTCCAATAGTAGCCTACTGCTTTTTAGACTGGCAAGTTAAAAGCTTTTGTAATGCTCCAAGGTTGATAAGGTGGTGGCTGTGTACATGTCCATCCTGATCAAGGAGGCTGCCTTGAATAAACTTGTCATTTTTCCTTTCAAAACTGACTTGGATTTTTAAACAAATAAAGCAGTGCAACAATAGAATGTTAGGGACTCACTGATTTATTTCAGGCTCATATTAAAATGAAAACATTAAGTTAGCAATATTCATAAATATCAACATTAATATTGTATAAAAAGTATCCATATGTACAAGTTTAAAAAGTCAAATTTACATTTGAACAAATGTTTCTGGGCCTGTGAATTTCAAGAGTATTTAAAAAAAGGTCTGAAATTCTGTGTAAAATACCATCTCATGCAGTAAACTGCTACAAAACAAAAAATGAAGATGCAATGGGTTACAAAATTATAATATTAACTAACCTAATTCATTAATTATCCCTTGCATTAGCATGACTACAGGGCATCAGCCCCCTTATAGATGTGCTCTGACTGTTCCAGCTGTTGCAGACGGAGCGCCAGAGGGAGCAGCAGGTCGTTGAGGTGCTGGCAGGAGAAGGTGAAGGCGTTGTGGGCCATGGGCTGGTCTGCTGGGGAGGTCAGAGGGGAGGAGTCTTCCGGGTCCAGGGGGGATACCAGGTTAGAGGTTGGTGAGGAGCAGGAGGATGAGAACAGGGAGCCTGGAGACAGGGCTCCCCCAGCCAGCTGAAGGGAGCTAGTCTGGCTGTGGTGAGATCCTTTGACGGCACTGGGAAGGCCGTGCTGGAAGCGGCAGCGAGTGCCGTAGAGGCAAAAACCAAAGCTGTTGAAGGTGCGACACAGGGCCCCTCGGGGCCTCCACTCCTGGGACTGGGGCTGTGCCAGGGGCTTGGAGGGGACAGGCAGGGGGCTTCTCTCCTCCTCTGCACTGTCAGAATCTGGGGTGGCACTTCCAGGGCCTTCGACGTGGATGAAGTTGCACCTCGTGCCAAAGGGACACACCCCAAAAGAGACGAAGGTGCGGCAGAGGACGTTTCTGCGTCTGCGGCGGGCCGGGCGTTGCTCCTTTGGGCTGTGGACAAACAGGCAGCGGGTGCCGTAGATGCAGTAGCCCGCCGTGTGGTACGTACGGCACAGCTCAGTCTTGTACTTGGGGTGGCGAGAGGGCACGTGGAGGTCTTGGAGACCATGGGCGAACTGGCAGCGTTGGGCGTACTTGCAGGCGCCAGTCTCAGCGTAGCGGCTGCATAGCTCTGTCTTGTAGCGTGTGGAGCACATCCAGGGGATCAGTGGCGAGGAGGGAGACTCGACCAGGGGCAGGAGCGACTCAGCCAACGACAAGACTTTACCACCCACGGTCTCCTCAGAGAAAAGGCTGTTTACCATCTCCTCCTCAAAGGGAAACATGAGCATGTCATCACTGGTCTGAGAAAAAGACGCATGACAAAAGGATTAGTGTTGGAGGCAGTAGACCATATGTTATAAGAAAATGTTAAGCTGACGGCCATGGCAATGAGACCATGGCTTTATTGTCCCAATATTGTAACAATGGCAAAACTGGCATTCCACATAACCCGCTCCCACACTTGAGAACATCTTAACTACACAACGTAAATTTGTATTTTAAAGCCAGCATGTTCAAACAGCTTACCTCAAACATGATTGCGAGTTGAGGATTAATCACCGGACTGCTTCTTGTTTGTTCGTTATGCCTCTCCAAAAATGCGTCAGGCGCTGTTGTCTGGAGAGAGCAATATAATTAAAAGTAACCCTAATCTACAAGTGTATCGTTAAGAAGCACACACCACGACGTGGACTACACTGCTTTGTTTGGAGTAGCACGCAATTGCCCTCTGTATCAGCCACCTTTTAACTTGACCTAATTCCTACTCCCGCGTTCGCTTTAAAATGAGGATCAGCTGTGCAACGTTGAACGTCAGTGGCTGTACGAATTAACCAATCATGGCCGGAAGGCTAGTAGCCCATTTTATTCGAAGCAAGCCAATCCAGTTATAGGTTCGTAACGTTAATTTGTCGCAAACGTGTATGAAAAGGCCCCTGATCAAATTAGGCATTGTCACGGAAACTCGGAGCACTGGGCTCAATAAACAATGAATGCCTGATTTCAAACGGCAAGCTTACAGGGTACATACACACCTACTTTGTGTCAATTCTCACCCCAATTGCAGGAGAGATAAAGCTCACACCTGAGTGACGTGATAATTAAATACTGTCTGTTAAATAATTAAACGGGGTAATGACATTGGTCTGACGTGATTGAAATAGAAAAAACATTGTAAACCTCCTTCTACCAGCTTGCATAGCTTATTATTCAGTAATTTCAACTATATGTTATATGACATTAAACTAAAAGGTTGCATTAGGTCTCCAACAGGAATAACAAGATGTCCCCATCAGCTTTTGTTCAATGAAAGAACAAACGCGTCAGGAATGTAAAATATAACTAACATTTGTATTATTTGTGACCAAATCTAGAGTTTAATAGAATGAGACAATGACAAAGACAGCCATTATACGACCACAAAGAAAAAAAATCTTTATTTCTTTTCTTATCAAGATACATTAAAGGATACAGAGACATTGGAATAAAAAAACACTTGAGAAAAAAAGTTTTTAATTTTAGCATAATTCTCTCTCCAACTTACAAAATTCTAACCCCTCTCCCCTTGAATGTAGCCCTCTGTCCTGCCTGCCTATCCTAACCCCCCCCCCCCCCCCCCCATCCCAAACCCACCCCTAGAAGGAGAGCAATGTTTACATGTACAGGATTGCAACCCTCTCCACAATTCGGAGTAATTAC
This sequence comes from Hypomesus transpacificus, assembly GCF_021917145.1. Lineage (NCBI taxonomy): Eukaryota > Metazoa > Chordata > Actinopteri > Osmeriformes > Osmeridae > Hypomesus > Hypomesus transpacificus. The sequence goes on from NC_061084.1 coordinate 1,127,408, forward strand.
AAGCTTTCAGATTTTATATAAAAAACACTGAAGTTTCCAATAGGCCAGTCTTTTTTTTTTTCCAGGTTAGTATTTGCTTTGCATTTAACACTTGAATTTGTTTTAGAAACATTACAAAAGCCCACATTGGGACCAAACGCGCTTATAAATCCATTATGTGACCCTTTCACTGGCTAATGAACCAAGCCGGAGGGACAACGAGGAATAATAATATCCAATTTAGCATCGATTTCATCCATTAACCCTTTCACTCAAACAAGGGTAACAGGAAATAAAGACTCAAACCAAATCAACTCACTAGTCGAGACATGACTGGAACTTCCTTTCACATCCTCATCAGCACATATTGCTGCCGTTTAGAAATAACACCATCCGTTAACTAGCCTGTAACATATGCCTGTGTCGTTAAAATAAACCCAAAGTCCAACAGTCAATTGTCATTTTGCTGTGGCCTAAACTAAAGTGGAGCGACCTGCTATAGGCCTTCAGGGGGACAAGCATCAACATGCACAGGGAGAAAACAAGGAAAGGGGAGGGGGGGCCTCTTCCAATCAAGCCCCTGTCTATATGGCTTGTTTCTGACTCCTTCACGTAAGACACAGCTTCACCACCGTCATCACAACTCGAGTACCTCAAAGCCAACAGTGTTCATGTCGCATGTATCAAACACGCCCCAATATCTCCTTAGATTAAACTCATATAGACCCACCACTGATTGAAATCTGTCCCAATCCTACTCATGAACTCTCCCAACCTGTGAAGTGACAAGACCAGACTCAAATTGCTGATAATCTACTGGAGCTGAACAGATACTACTGCAACACTAAGGTGGGGAGAAAAAAAATAGAAACTTTCAGAGACTGTGGATTTTCTCCATTGGCTGTAGGAGGCAGAAAGACAGGGGAGATAGTGTAAAAGCCTTGTAAGGGACACATGATTGCAAATGGACACGTTTGAGGTATGGACACCAGACACGGACACACACACCGAGCACTTTACTGCAACCTCTCCAATTTATGATGAAACATGTGAGTGAAGTTATCATCAAAATAGAACTTTCCAGATAAAGAAAACATGCTTAAAAAACCTCCCCAAACCCCCCCCCCCCCAAACCAATAGGAGCCGCCCCCTCAAATGTTGCGAATATTTACACAAATAAGATAGACCTGGAGGAAAAAAATAAAGTGTGCTTTATCACCATTATTTCAGGATGAGAAATATTTCTGATTTAAATTACACAGTTTAAAATATTAGCCAATAAAAAAAGGGGAGCCAAACAAGGAAGCAAAATGAAGCCGGAATAAAATACTACAAAGCCCCAAAATATGGTGCCTGCATGTCAGTGTAAATGTCTCAAGATTTACATGTATTTGCGTGTAACTCGAGTGATTGGGTGTGTGTGTGTGTGTAAATAAGCACAATTGCATTTTGGGGAAGTAACAGAAGATGAAGAAAAAAAAAAAGAAAAAAAAAAAAACAATAAAAAAACACCAAAACAAAAGACGACTGGTATGGCGTGCGCTGCGTAGCAGAGGACCGGCAAGAGCGCCCTCCTACACCGTGTCTTGAACAGGCTCCGCCCCCCCCCCCCCCCCCTCAGTCCTCCAGAACGATTGGCTCGCTGGTGCTGGAGGGCAGGATGGGTGTGGCCAGGGGCCGGGGAGGCAGCTTGATCCTGACAGGCAGGTGGGGCTTCCTGGCAGCCCGGCGCATCTCAGACTGGGTCAGGTGTTTCCTCAGAGCTCTGTGGGGAAGGACAAGCAACAAAGACACAGGAATAAACCTTCAGCTTCTAAAAGAATGTGTACCCTTCGAACAAAGACTAGAAAGTGTCATTGGTGCGGACGGCCAATGAGGCACTTGGAGCCTGCGGTGAGACGAACCCACCTGGTGTCTTTGGTGGCCACAAACACCACAGGGTTGGGGGCGTCTCCCTGGTTCACCTTCTGACGCTTGATCACAGACTGAGAGGTGGTCCGCATTCCCGACGTGAACGGCCTCCCATTGGTGGAGAAGGGCAGCCCCGCTGCCTGTAACCAATGAGAGAGAGAGAGGGAGAGAGAGAGGAAGAGCAGTGAGGAGGGGTGGATGTGTATAGATGGAGTATCCCAGCTCGAGCTTTGGTCATGCGGCTCTGTTCTTCGGAGACAGTGCAGGAGAGACAGATGGTCAGCTAAGCTCACACTGGGAACAGGAAACTGGAATTGCGTGTGCCAGCATGTCTGTTCCAGTAGCCAAGAGAAGAACTAAAGAACACAGAAGGACTAGAACACCAGTCTGTTTTATGTCATGTCACCTGAAGCCAAAACATGCTGAACTGGGGGGGGGGGGGGGGCAATATAGGAAATCAGAGATATCCATTATGAATGGGAAATACTGTAGGTGGGGATCTGGAGATCATTGTGTGTGTGTGTGTGTGTGTGAACCAAGTATGTACACGCCGAGGGGGTGTGTTCAGGGGTGGGCTCTACTCACGCTATCAAAGGGCCTCTTTCCCAGCAGCCCAGAGCCCCCGCGAGGCTGATTGGCCTGGTTACGGTTGATGGGTGTCGGGGTCCCTCTGGGAGCCTTCAACTTCAGGGGGGCTTGCACGGCTGGGGAGACAAGAACCACACATCAGGAGCACTGACAAGGGGAGGACATGGGGATGAAAGACTGGCGAAGCGCGTGAAGATGTCGTCGTCGTCCATGACGGCCACTTACCCAGATCCTTCACTATGGTGGCCAGGGACGGTCGAGGGATGGACCTGTTCTTTATAGGGGCCTTGGTGGCTTTAGGAAGCCTGATCATACCTGCAAGGGGAGGAGGAGAAGAGATTCACCATCGTCGCACCCACCCCGCAACACTCATCTAGTCCGATCCGGAGAGCAGGAGGACGGAGGATGGTCTTTGTTGTCGTCGGCTCCCAACTCACACTCGGCCTTGACGGCGTTGGCGTTGATGGAGGCGTAGGGGCGCCGGGCGGCCCGCCGCGGCTGCAGGATGTCCGTGCAGACGCGGCGGGCGATGCGCGTCAGCTTGGTGGTCTGCAGGATGAAGGTCTGCCGGTTCTTGGCCAGGAGCTTGGCGCGCCCCTCGCTCCGGGTGAACGGGGACAGCCCCTGCACCTCCTGGCGGGTCATGTGACCGCGGGGGGTGGACTCCTGGACAGGGAGCGAGAGGATTCGGTTTTTTGGGGGACGTCGGGGACAGCACGTGTTGGATGTGTGTTTGGGAGTGAATGTGTGTGTGTGTGAGTGGAGGACGTACGGAGCCAGATCTGGCGGCGCCCTCTAGCTGCGTGGGGGTCTTCAGGCCCCCGTACTTCTTCCAGTAGATCCAGCAGGAGGCGCACAGCCTGCACTGCATGTTGGGAGGGCCCCAGGCGTACCACTGGGCTGACTGGGCGGCTGGGAGGCCACAAGGGGGAGACGCGTTAGCCGAGGAGGACTAAACAGTGACGTGCTCATGTCACAGCTCCACGTCACACTGGCATCAATATCTTGTGTGTAGAGAGAGAGGGGGGTAGAGAGAGAGAGGTAGAGAGAAGTAGAGAGAGGGGGTAGAGAGAGGTAGAGAGAAGTACAGAGTGAGAGATAGAGAGAGAGGGGAGTAGAGAGAGAGAGAGAAGTAGAGAGAGAGACAGAGTAGGGAAGACGGACTCTGACTCACTATGGCAGCTCTCGCAGCTGAGTCCTTTCTGGAAGCCTGCTGCCCCGTTCATGCCAGGCTTGCTGCCTGGAGCCATGATCTGGTTGGGGTTGGGCTTGGTGCTGGGGGGGGGGGAGAGAGGACAGGGTCAGTATTCGTGACCTTGAGGCTCACGTGGTGGTGAGGATGGAATGACCCTGTTCCTCGTCCCTTCAACACGACTGGGATCCTTGTCACTGAATGTTAATCTGATCACGCCTCTGATGTATTCATATTAGGCATATGGCTGTCGACATACTTATCCCCGTCTCATTCAATGCTCGTCCAACCAGCTCTAGAAGACATTATCTCTCACTCTATTGCTCTGCCATTTTAGTCTCCCAGGAGGGTTTCCTAGTCACGGATGTTATTCAGGGGGTTGACGTCCCTGGTTTGACTTCTATGGGCTGGTGGTAAGCTCTGGGTGCCATAGCATGATCCAATGGGCTGAGCTCTGAACTTGGCCTGTTACTCACTATGTTGGGATGTAGACCTGTTTGAGCTTGCTGTCCGCTTCCGCCGCCTTCAGACGTTTCTGAGAACCAAGATGGGAACAAATGAATGAATGTACAGGTTAAAGTTGGTAAAGTTACATTTTGCTCGGGTTACATGATGGGAAAATTCAGGTTGCTCGGAATGTGAGACGTGCGTGCGTGCGAGTCCGTGCGTTTCGTTCACCTGCTGGATGTAGCGGTCAGTTGTCTTCCACATGTAGTAGAACTGAACCACGCTGGCTAGAGACTTCCAGGGCAACTGGGGACAAAAGAGGAGAACAAATCCATTGTCCCTGTAGAGAGGTCTGCACAGTCGGCTAAAACGCAAGCCCACCGAATGAACCCGACGATGGAAAGGAGTACAGGAAGAACCAGCTTCCACAAAAGGAATGTAGTTCGGGGTGAATTGAAAACCTGTGTTGCTTGTGTGTGTGTGTTATGGGTGCAGCAGACTCACAAAGTCCTGGCGGATGTCGTTGAAGTCCTTGCCGTACTTCTCCAGCGCCTCTTCGAACAGCATTGCCTCGGAGGCGCTCCACTCCTCCATCTCGTCCCGGCAGAGCACCGGCCCCCCCTGGGGCACCAGCGTGGACATGGCCCTGGCCAGGTCGTAGCCGTTCTTCTGCAGAGTGTCCATGGCATGGAACTGGTGAGGGGAAGAGAAGGACAAGCACAAGTATAGAGACAGACAGGAGAGAGAGACAGAGAGAGTGAGAGAGAGCTTTATTGAGCAGTTATTGTTGTGTCATGCTTCACTGCGTGCGTGTTCAGTGTGTGTATGTGTGTGTGTCTCACCAGTGTGATGTCTCTGGACGCGGCTGCAGCGCTCATATGCAGGCTGGGCTGGCGGATGGAGCTGCTGCAGTCTAGGGCTCGGGCAAACGTCCCCACGGCCCTGCAACACACACCACCACAATCAGCACTTCATCATCATCATCATCATCATCACCCCTCTTACCATTATTCAACTTGAATGTGTACACACACAAAAAAAAACAATCCTACTGAGAAGAAATTATTTTCCCCCGCCTCAACAAGATCGTTTCCAATTGGGATTGAATCCGTCTGAGAGAGGTTTCCATCAAGTGGCCACTAGATGGCCCTCTAGCTTGACTCGACCAACAAAGGAACGACCCACTGCATACATTAGCTCCATTCCCTCCAAAAGACTTGGAGAGAAAACCCAGCAGTGGGAGCCCTGTTCGGATGGCCTTCCGACACCACACCTGGCGTGCCGAGTCACCATCGCTAAAGGAAACCATGAGCTGATTGTTCAATACAAAAACCGTCCCTAGGGGTGGAGGGGGCTGGGGGGGGGGGGGGGGGGAGGGGAGGGGGGGGAGTTCACAACCAGCCTAGTGGACATCTGCCCCACACACACACACACACACATCGCTCGCCACCTCTGACAATCCCCGGGCATCGCCATGGCAACAGGGGCCAGGGTGGTAAAGTAACCAGGGTAACAGGGGTGGGCGTTTGTGAAAATGACTTGAAGTAGGGGGGCGGGGGGGGGGGGGGGGGGGGGGGAGGGGAGAGGAGGAGGGGCACTCACCGTGCCACCACCAGGAACTGGTCGATCTGGGGGTCTTTGAGCTGGTTGTCGGGGTCCCACACTTTGGTCTCCAGCTTCTCCTGCACGCGGCTGTCGGCTTCACCTGGGCAGGAGGAGCAGCGGTTAGAGGGTGTGTGTGTGTGTGTGTGTGACGGTGTGTGTGGTGGTGGTGTCGGTGAAAGGAAGGAGGAGAAGAGAGAGAGAGAGACAGAGAGAGGAAGAAGGCCAACCAGACACCAATGAACTTCAGAGTGTTCCTCCACCAGCAGCCTGGAGTGTGTACAGGGTCTGCCAGGTCTCTATTCAGGCACATCATTCAATCATGTGATACATGGCTTTGTAACAGAGTCTGAGTCAGTACTTCAGTGGCAGTCCTTTAGGAGTGTGTGTGTGTCCCGGGAGTCAGGTGGCTGAACGGTGAGGGGAATCGGGCTAGTAATCTGAAGGTTGCCAGATCGATTCCCGGCTGTGCCAAAATGACGTTGTGTCCTTGGGCAAGGCACTTCACCCTACTTGCCTCGGGGGAATTTCCCTGTACTTACTGTAAGTCGCTCTAGATAAGAGCGTCTGCTAAATGACTTAATGTAAATGTGTGTGAGTGTGTGTCACAGTGTCAAAGCAGACAGGCTGGCCACCTTGTCTAATCCCAACCCCTCTTCAGAGCCCCACCTTCAGCCAGCTTGTCTGGGATCTCAGCCTGGTACTTGGATCCCACCCGGATCTCCCCCTGGTCAGCCAGGAGGGTCTTCTGGACGGGGTCGAACACCAGCGAGTAAAAGAAACAGTCCTGTAGACACACACAACACAGTAAACTGTGTTATAACAAAGGTGAATGCAAAACAAAAACGGCCTTTCTAAGTCCATAACAGGTTTGAAATGCTATGAAGGTGTGTAGGTCTACTAATTGTATAGTTCTACTGAAGTGTGAAACATTGCGGACCTCCTTCTCCAGGTAGCCAGCCAGGACATCTGTTTCGTTCAGGAGTGTGACGTTGCATTTTCCTCTGAGGGGGAGAGCCGATAAAGAGACACCAAGAGAGAGAGAGAATATGAGAATGAAAGACAAGCGGTCAGTAGGAGGGTCATTGAGAGGTCACCCAGGTTCCCATGTTGCACGAGCTATCCCCAGCTATAATAATGCGACTAAACATAAACATGTCAGTGGCAAGCCAGTTAAATAATAAGTTAAAAACGCCATAAAAACATTTTCCCACCATTTCTCATTATCGAGAAGGGAGGGATGTTTAATGTCATAGCTGCCCTCTTTGTGGACATCTTCACCACACGAGCGGTGGAATAGTCTTCCAGGGTTCGAATCCTTGGTGGTTTAACTTAAGGTGGCCTGTGCAACGGCTGACTTGAGGCCATGTTGCTGGTGAGGGCTGGCAGGTGAACCTGCCGTGTTAGAGACGGTTGCTGCTGCTGCTCAGGCTCTCACCGTATGTGTGTGGCGGGGAGGGGACTCAAACTGCCGAGAGAGGAAGAGCTCTCTGTGCTTCAGTTGGTGTTTCTGTTGTTCAGACACGGCAGGCTGCTTGGACTCCTCCTCAAAGTCTCCTGTCACACACACACACACAGGTCATTTCACGTTGATGTCACATCAGAAATGCAAACGTTGGATACCGACTCATTTATGAACTGCATTTCCTGTCAGGTTCTATTTATTTATTTATTTATTCATTCATCCATAAAATGTGTTTGTTAACTACAAACTATGTGGCCCATTATGTGAGCACACCGTACAGAACATTTCCCCATGATAAAAACCATAAAATTAATCTACTCGTCTCTATGGGAGAGACCCCCCTTTAAATCGGACTTCACAGTCAATTAAAACGACTCACTGAATAATCCACAGCCTGGCAGGGTGGAAATAAGGAACACTTCAAAACCAATGCTGCCTCCACCACATGGACACCCTACACACATCTACCCTGTGTCGCATGTTTCCACTGCTAGATTGCGCCGCCTTAATTTCAGGCGGATGAGTAATGTGTGAGGTGGTGGAGGGGGGAGGGAGGATCGGGGCAGGACTATCGCTCCATCTCTGTGGACTCCGCCCCTGCACTCAGCCACAGGAAACCCTGTCAGCGAGAGAAGGGGGCGGGACCTCAGGCCACGCCCCCCCCCCCCCCCCCCCCCCCCCTCCTGTTAACCCCTCCTAACACCCCTACCACCCCCCTCCCCTCCTCCCCTCCCTCCCCTTGTCCGGCTAGTCCCTGCCAGACAAAGTAGGAACCCTGTGCACCGAACCTGAGGCGCCCATCCCCCCCCCCCATCTAGCACCCCCCCTCTCCCATACACACACACACACACAGGCTTGGGAACAAGAAAGCACACACACAGACAGACATACAGAAGACAAATATACATACATCGCTCTCTCCCCTCCCTCTGCACACGCACACACACACTCAGAGACTTCCCCGACAAAAGACACAAGGCCAGTCGAAGTTAACCCCTTGCGTGCCGTGATCCTGTGGGACACATCAAGGGCCTTTTGTTCTGTGCAGCATGCTAGCCTGGGCCCAGGGATAAGGAGGGGGAGGAGGGGGGAGCAGGACGGGGGTCTGCAGGGGGAGGAGGAAGAGGTGGTACAGCTGGAGAAGGAGAGAGAGGGAATCTCAGGTCTTGTATAACAGGACAGTGCCTCAGGAGGAGAGGAGGACAACGGGTACAAGCATCTCACTCACTTCCTGTGTGTGTGTGTGTGTGTGTGTGTGTGTGAGAGAGAGAGTGTGTGTGTTGTGTTTGGATGGAGAGAGGGACAGGGGTGAGCCAGAAAAGATGGCCTCTGACTTGGTCCCAAAAGGACGTTTTTAGGTTTCTGTCCCTCTATTTTTCCTCTGTCTCTCTCCATCTAAACTCCCTTCACACCAAAGTGTCCAGGCCTGTTCGTGATACAGGGCATGCTGTCCCTGTTCACACCCTGTACCTGATCACTATATGGTCATCAAATCAGATGTGTTAGGACCCTAAGAAAACCATATTTTTCTCCCCCGACTTGTTTGTTGTGGTATTTTTTGTACCATTTTATTTTATTTTTTAAAGAGGCACATCCAAAATCAGAGGATAACGGTTAACCGAGCAGAACGTCTCAGCACAGGATGTCCCACGAAGCTCGCTCGACGTCTCGCATCGACATGCGTGTCGTTTCCCGATGAGATGCCCAGGCTCACCGACAGCCCCCAGCCGTGTCCTACGCAGGGTTTCTTTAAGGGACGACCCTCCTTCTCTCTCTCTCTCTCTCACTCTCCTCCTGGTTGTGCTGGTCTGAGCCAGTTGGAGAGGTGTGTGTTCCCCTGCAGGCCCCCAGAGAAGCTCGGAGAGCTGAACACGCTCCTGTGCTCCTGTGTCTGCACCTTCACACGCTGCCCTGACAGAAGCACTTCAGCAGGCGTGAACCTACGGAGCGCTCCACAGAAACGCACGCTCTCCGGCCTGGGGGAGCGAGGCCCGGAAGGTACCGTCTCCTTACCCTGCAGTCATACGCCTGCCCGTTCATGAGTCACCATTGGGGTCGCAGAATCCCCCTCCCAGTCGCGAGCGACTTAATTTACGCCTAGGATTCCACCCCCAAGAACAGCATCTCGGCTAACCTAAAATAGATATAAAATGTCCTTGTGAAAAAGCGAGGTCA